>NW_026278134.1:0-116000 GCF_023373465.1 Oncorhynchus keta | reverse complement strand
CTTAAAGTAATGATGGACTGTTGTTTCTCTTTGCTTATTTGAGCTGCTCTTGACATAATATGGACTTTGTCTTTTACCCAATAGGGCTCTTCTGTATACCCCCCCTACCTTGTCACAACACAACTGGCTAGGGATTCCGCTAGCGGAACATTTCAACAACATCCGGTGAAATTGCAGAGTGCAAAATATATATATTTAGAAATATTTAACTTTCATGCATTCACAAGTGCAATACCACAAATTAAAGCTTAAGACTCCATAATGTTTCATCGTTAGATGCTACAGGCCTCCTTTAAGACTCCATAATGGTTCATCAGTAGATGCTACAGGCCTCCTTTAAGACTCCATACTGTTTCAACATTAGATGCTACAGTCCTTTAAGACTCCATAATGTTTCATCATTAGATGCTACAAGGCTCCTTTAAGACTCCATAATGTTTCATCATTAGATGCTCCAGTCCTCCTTCAATACTACATAATGTTTCATCATTAGATGCTACAGTCCTCCTTTAAGACTCCATACTGTTTCAACATTAGCTGTTACAGTCCTCCTTTAAGACTCCATAATGTTTCAACATTAGCTGATACAGTCCTCCTTTAAGTCTCCATAATGTTTTAGAATGTGTCTGGAAGCGCTACTCTATCTATTCTACTCTCATCCTTTCGGTTTTAATCATATTTAAAAATAATGTTATAATAGGTAATGAATTAACTTTAATAACTAGGTTAATACCTGCCTGGCGCACCAACAAAATATTTATTTAGCCCTCTAACAATACCGCTACAGAATTAGCATAGTAGGCCATGTAACTTAACCTGTAGTGACACCCAGCCCGTGAACGGGACCGTTATCATCATCTGACACTAATTAGATATAACGCAACGGACATAAATCTTCATAGAAAATATTCCTAGTCATGAAAATCACAAGTGAAATATATTGGAACACACAGCTTCGCCTTTTGTTAATTAAGCCGACCCCTTACTTTTTCGAACATTCTGTTAAAAATCGCGCAACATTTCAGCGTCCTGCTACTCATGCCAGGAATATAGTATATGCATATGATTAGTATGTGTGGATAGAAAACACTCTGACGTTTCTAAAACTGGTTAAATCACGGCTGTGACTATAACAGAGCCTTCGTTTCATCGCGGAAGAAAAACTGATATCAATGCGCCACTTGCATGTATTGTCTATGGGACAGCAAATTAGATGGGGCCGGGATTGCAAGTCCTACAGCTTCCACACGATGTCACCAGTCTTGTCAATTGCCTGCGCTGTGTTTCTTGGTCAAACGATTAAGAGAGACCCCATTCCTTCCGGTCTCCGACAGGATGTTTTGGAAGAGAGATTTCCGACCATGATTTGAAGACGTGGAGCTATTGAATACACATCGCCCCGTGATCAATTTGATAGATTATTAACGTTTACTAATACCTAAAGTTGGATTACAAAAGTATTTCGAAGTGTTTTGTGAAAGTTTATCGTCGACTTTTTAAATTTTGAAAAATGACGTTGCGTTTTAAAACAGTGTTTTTTTCTGATTCACACACTTTTCATAGATCGATATTTGGGTATATATGGACCGATTTAATTGAAAAAAAGACCCAATAGTGATGTTTATGGGACATATAGGAGTGCCAACAAAGAAGCTCGTCAAAGGTAATGAATGTTTTATATTTTATTTCTGCGTTTTGTGTAGCGCCGGCTATGCTAATTATTTTGTTTACGTCCTTCAGGTATTTTTTGGGGTGTTGCATGCTATCAGATAATAGCTTCTCATGCTTTCGCCGAAAAGCATTTTAAAAAATCTGACTTGTTGGCTAGATTCACAACGAGTGTAGCTTTAATTCAGTACCCTGCATGTGTGTTTTAATGAACGTTTGAGTTTTAACGAGTGCTATTAGCATTTAGCGTAGCGCATTTGCATTTCAGATGGCTAGATGGCACGCCTGCGTGTCGGGTGGGCTTAAGAGGTTAATCACCCTGTCATCTCAGATTTTCAAAATATGCTTTACAGCCAACGCTAGACAAGCATCTGTGTAAGTTTATCATAGCCTAGCATAGCATTATGCCTTGCTAACAGCAGGCAAACTTGTCACGGAAATCAGAAAAGCAATCAAATTAAATAGTTTACCTTTGATGAACTTCGGATGTTTTCACTCACGAGACTCCCAGGTAGACAGCCAAAGTTCATTTTTTTCCAAAATATTATTTTTGTAGGCGAAATAGCTCCGTTTGTTCTTCACGTTTGTCTGAGAAATCGTCCGAAATTGCGGTCCACAACTCCGAAAAATATTCCAAATTAGCTCCATAATATCGACAAAAACATGGCAAACGTCGTTTGAATCAATCCTCAAGGTGTTTTTCTAATATCTATTTGATAATACATCCGTCGGGACAATTCCTTTTTCTCTAGGACCAATTGGAGTAATGGCTACCTCTGCACTTTACGCGAGAATCTCTCTCGGAGCCACCATGTGACCACTTACGCAATGTGCCCCATACGGCTACTCTTCAACAGAAATACGTAAAACTTTGTCACAATGCTGTAGACACCTTGGGGAATACGCAGAAAAGCTCATTGATGGTACATTCAAGGTATATGGTACATTCAAAGCCATATAGGGAGTCATTAGAACGCAGCGCTTTCAAAACCTGGGGCACTTCCGGATTGGATTTTTCTCAGGCTTTCGCCTGCAACATCAGTTCTGTTATACTCACAGACAATATCTTTACAGTTTTGCAACACCAGACAAAATATCCCGTTTAAAACGGGAATGTTTTTTTCCAAAATGAAAATACTGCCCCCTAACACCAAGAGGTTTTAAAGGTAATCAGAAATATTTAGGATTAACTTATTCCTTGCCACCCATTCTGAAACTAACTGCAGCTCTATGTTAAGTGTTGCAGTCATTTCAGTCGCTGTAGTAGCTGACGTGTACGGTGTTGAGTCATCCGCATACATAGACTCACTGGCTTTACTCAAATGTCATTGGCATGTTGTTGGTAAAGATTGAAAAAAGTAGGTGCCAAACAGCTGCCCTGGGGAATTCCTGATTCAAACTTGATTTTGTAGCTCTGGGGCGGCAGGTAGCCTAGTGGTTAGAGCGGTAGGCCAGTAACCGAAAGATTGCTGGATCGAATCCCCGAGTTGACAAGGTAAAACTCTGTCGTTCTGCCCCTGAACAAGGCAGTCCTAGGCCGTCATTGAAAAAAGAATTTGTTCTTAACTGACTTGCCTAGTTAAATAAAGGTTACATTTTAAAAGAAAAACTCTTTATCCACAATATAGCAGGGGTGTAAAGCCATACGTTTTGTCAGCAACAGACTATGATCGATAATGCCAAAAGCTGCACTGAAGCCTAACAAAACAGCCCCAACAATATTTTTATCATCAATTTCTCTCAGCCAATCAGTCATTTGCAAGTGCTGTGCTAGTTGAATGAACTTCCCTATAAGCTAAAAGTCTATATTTGTTTACTGTAAAATAGCATTGTATCTGGTCAAATATATATTTTTTTTGTAAGGGTTGGTAACAGGCTGATTGGTCAGCTATTTAAGCCAGTAAAGGGAGCTTTACTATTCTTGGGTAGTGGAATGACTTTAGCTTCCCCAGGCCTGAGGGCACACACTTTCTAGTAGGCTTAAATTAAAGACAAGGCAAATAGGAATGGCAATATTGGCATTATCCTCAATGTTCCATCCACGTTGTCAGACACCAGTGACTTGTCATTGTAGATTTTATTTGCCAAAATTTCATTGAAGATGCTCCAAAGATTTTTACAATCATTCTTCATGTATTTTATCTTCGTTTCATTGTGTACACCAGTTTAGTCAAATGATTTCTCAATTTGCAATAGGTTTGCCAATCAGTTATACAGCCAGACCTATTTGCCATCTCTTTTGCCTCCCTCTTCATCATACCATTTTTAAATTCCTCATCAATCACGTGGATTTAACAGTTTTTACAGTCATTTTCTTAATGGGTGCTGCTTATTAGTAACTGGGATAAGCTATTTCATAAACGTGTCAAGTGCAGCGTCTGGTTGCTCATCATTACACACAGACCAACAAATATTATTTACATCAATATGACCTCTTACACAATATTAGTCCCAGCCTTTGGAACAGTGGTTTTCCTAGACATGGCTCCTATATTGTGATCACTACATCTGATGGATCTGGATACTGCTTTAAAACCCATTTCTGCAGCATTAGTAAAGATATGATCAAACCATGTTGATGATTTCATTCCTCTACTGTTTGTCACTACCCTGGTAGGTTGATTGATAACCTGAACCAGGTTGCCGGCACTGGTTACAGTTCTGAAGCTTTTGCTTGAGTAGGCAGCCTGATCACAGCTTTCCTCCAGTATTAGTTAATTAACAGTGTCTTGAGTTTAGTTTGCCTGTTCTACAGTCTTGTAAAGATAGGGGCGTTGACTGGGACAGGCAATGTAACATCCATCATGTTAAGGAAAAGGTTTTGGTTCATTGAAACTTTCTCTCCAAAGCTAACTTTCATCAAGGTTTTATATGGTCAATTGGTTTCTCTCTTTTCATTGGCAGAATCCTTTTTCAGTGTTATGATATTCATAACATCCATATACACTACTCTATCTTCCTGTCAACTAACAGAACTCTGCTGGTTGTCCTGGTAACAGATACCAGTGGACAGATCTATTTATTTGTTCAAACTGAACTACAGCACTTACTTTGATGAGTCAAATCTGATCCTTTCCTCTCTTCTCCTCCTCTCACAGTTCCACTCAGCCCCGTTGTTTTCCTGCAGTCCACCAGCAGCACAGACAACCTCTTCATACCCAGCAGTAAGGTGCTACCGGGAGAGGCATGACACGGGGACTCCGGGAGAGAGGAAGGGCTAGCGTTGTCCTGGTAACCATAAAGAGGGGACACAGACACATACCATTATGGATGCTGATGTCACTGTTGTCATAAAGTGCTTTACAGAAACCCAGCCCAGACCCAGATAGAGAAAGCTGTATGCTAGACCAGACCAAGCTGTACCATCTGGTGTTCTGATCTGGAGAGACTCTTCTCTGTCTCGTCAGCATCAGGATGTTGAGTCTCCCCAGAGGATCCACGATAGTCATGTCTCTCTCCTGTGTTAACGAGAACATCAAACAGATGGTGAACTTATTACCATCATCAATTATTACTGTCGATTACAGTCATAGGGTCTTATCAGAGGCATTAATATCTCTAAATTAATTGGATGCCTTGTGTCCCTTTGATATTTTAAGTATAAATTATGCTCCATTATTACATTTTAAAAGCCTGTTATATATAATTAAATCTAATTTAAAAGTCCCAAAAATATATGAACCAGTGGCAGATTGACCCTTTAACAATTTGTACAGTACTGAACAACATATTCAAGTGTAGAACTTCAGTAGAATGCCCCTTTAAAACCACACATTAGTTCAACAACGGCATAGTTTGTGTCCCTGTTTAAGACAGTACTCACTGGTGTTAATCTGATATTCTGTCTCTTCCTCTTTCACTCCAAAAACGTCTTCCTCCTTCACCTTTATTGAGATAGCACCCTCTTCCTCTCTAAACGGTTCTTTCTCTTCCTTCACTATAACAGCCTCCACTTCCTCCTTTTTCATTCTGAAATGTTCTTTCACTATAACAGCATCTTCTTCCTTCACTATAACAGTCTCCTCTTCCTCCTTTTTCATTCTGAAATGTTCTTCCACTATAACAGCATCTTCTTCCTTCACTATAACAGTCTCATCTTCCTCCTTTTTCATTCCAAAAGGTTATTTCTCTTCTTTCACTGTAACCTCATTCTCTTCTTCAATGTTCAGCGCCAGAACTTCTTTCTCCAAACAGTAGACCTCTTCTATAGCAGGGGATGAGTACTTTAATGAACTCATGGTCAGGGATGTTAGCTAGCTAGTTAGCATTAGCGAATAGCCTAGTGCTAGGCTCAGCATAAATCTTTAACAAGTTTGCAAATTAGGTTACAGTTAACATCACATTGAAGTGAACTTAACTTAAGTAGAATGCCCCTTAAAAACCACACATTAATTCAACAACTGCATAGTTTTTGCCCCTGTTTAAGACAGTACTCACTGGTGTTAATCTGATATTCTGTCTCCTCCTCTTTCACTCCCAAAACGTCTTCCTCCTTCACCTTTACTGAGATAGAACCTTTTAGAGAGGAAGAGGATGCTTTCTCTTCTTTCCCTATAACAGCCTCCTCTTCCTCCTTTTTCATTCTGAAAGGTTCTTTCTCTCCTTTCACTGTAATATTCTCCTCTTCGTCTTTCACGACAATGTCCAGCGCCAGAGCATCTTTCTCTCCTTTCACTGTAATATTCTCCTCTTCGTCTTTCACGACAATGTCCAGCGCCAGAGCATCTTTCTCTCCTTTCACTGTAATATTCTCCTCTTCGTCTTTCACGACAATGTCCAGAGGCAGAGCATCTTTTTCTCCTTTCACTGTAATATCCTCCTCTTCGTCTTTCACGACAATGTTCAGCGACAGAGCTTCTTTCTCTCCTTTCACTGTAATATCATCCTCTTCGTCTTTCACGACAATGTCCAGAGCCAGAGCATCTTTCTCTCCTTTCACTGTAATATTCTCCTCTTCGTCTTTCACGACAATGTCCAGAGCCAGAGCATCTTTCTCTCCTTTCACTGTAATATCCTCCTCTTCGTCTTTCACGACAATGTTCAGCGCCAGAGCTTCTTTCTCCGGGCAGCAGACATCATCTTCTTTAGCAGGGGATGAGTAGTTTAATGAGCTCATGGTCAGGGATGTTAGCTAGTTAGTTAGCATTAGCGAATAGCCTAGTGCTAGGCTCAGTATCAATCTTTAACAAATTTGCAAATTGAACAAGCACATTAGGTTCAAGTTAACGTCAACTGAAATGTGTTTTAAACACTGCGATTAGCTAATGTACACTAACATGGCCTAAAACGTCAATATTTCACTTTTATGTTGGCTAGCAAGCTACCGACGTGGTTGAAAGAGTTGGCGCCTTGTTGTTCATGAAGAAGTGTCCGTCCAGTCCATTATACGTCACGGAAGAATCATCACCTGAAAGACGCTCATCGCCATCTGCTGGCTGGAGTGGGTAACGCAGTTTGGAAACAATAGTTACTACACTTTCTATATTGGAAAGAACGTCATAATTATTTAACAATAAACTGATATATTTTCTCTTACGTCTTACAACTAATACTTTCCTGTACACAGACGCGTAATATGAATATGTAGATGATGCATAAATACTTCCATGAATAGGTAGTGTGTTTATACACATTTACTCTGTTCATTTTTTCTCTAGATGTGACCATACTATTCCCTTAAAGCTACAATACAAAGCTACAACAGGTGTAGACATGACCATGAAATTCTTACTAACAAGCCCTTAACAAACAATGTAGTTAAGAAAAATAAGAGGTAAGAAAAAAAGTTACACAATAAAAAAATATACCGTGGCTACAGAGTCAATGTGGAGGTTATATACAGGGGGTACCAGTACAGAGTCAATGTGGAGGTTATATACAGGGGGTACCAGTACAGAGTCAATGTGGAGGCTATATACAGGAGGTACCAGTACAGAGTCAATGTGAAGGCTATATACAGGAGGTACCAGTACAGAGTTAATGTGGAGGCTATATACAGCGGGTACCAGTACAGAGTCAATGTGAAGGCTATATACAGGGGGTACCAGTACAGAGTTAATGTGGAGGCTATATACAGGAGGTACCATTACAGAGTCAATGTGGAGACCATATACAGGGGTTACCAGTACAGAGTCAATGTGGAGGCTATATACAGGAGGTACCAGTACAGAGTCAATGTGGAGGTTATATACAGGGGTACCAGTACAGAGTCAATGTGGAGGCTATATACAGGGGTACCAGTACAGAGTCAATGTGGAGGTTATATACAGGGGTACCAGTACAGAGTCAATGTGGAGGTTATATACAGGGGGTACCAGTACAGAGTCAATGTGGAGGTTATATACAGGGGGTACCAGTACAGAGTCAATGTGGAGGTTATATACAGGGGGTACCAGTACAGAGTCAATGTGGAGGCTATATACAGGGGGTACCGGTACAGAGTCAATGTGGAGGCTGTATACAGGGGGTACCAGTACAGAGTCAATGTGGAGGCTGTATACAGGGGGTACCAGTACAGAGTCAATGTGGAGGCTATATACAGGAGGTACCAGTACAGAGTCAATGTGGAGGCTATATACAGGAGGTACCGGTAGAGTCAATATGGAGGCTATATACAGGGGATACTGGTCTCCTGTCTCCACATTGACTCTGTACTGGTGCCCCCTGTATATAGCCTCCACATTGACTCTGTACTGGTACCTCCTGTATATAGCCTCCACATTGACTCTGTACAGGCCTTAAGGTGTGAGACTTCTGGGTCTGGGAATCCGAGAAAATTCTTCTCACTTTCCTCTTCAAAGATATCCAGGACCTTGCGGCGCTCAATCGCCTCAATTCCTCAGCCGAGGGGTAACAGGCCTTAAGGCTTGAGACATGGACAACGCACATATCATCACCTATGTCCTCTTTCACCACTCTGTAGTTCAAAGGGCCCATCTGCTCCACAATCACTAACTTACCAGGTCCTGCGTCTCTCTCCTATATGGTCCATTTAGGAGCCGAGAAGAATTGTTCAGCTTTCGAGTAAGGAGCAGAGCGAAGCCACACCCGATCACGAAGCTGGAACTGCAGGTCTCTTCTGTTCTTATCATCATTTCTCTTCTGCTTGAGTCGAGCCTGGATCATGTTCTTTGAGACAAGAGCTCTCAAGTCATGGAGATGGACTACCTGGTCATAGCAAGCAGCGTTCTACCTTCTGGTTTGTACCTTTGACAAACCTGACAGTTTCAGATGTGTGACTTCATGCTCAGGATGTGGCCAGTAACAGTAACGCTTGCAACCGCTTGTAGGTTTTTGCCCAAATGACCAGCTAATGGGTCTTCATGGAAATGTTGAAGGTAGTTGAAGGCGTAGAGCTTCAGGTATGTACATTTGGTGGAGTGTTCTGTGAGGTAGTTGTACAACTCGGTAGACTTTTGTCTTCAATGATGGTCAGCTTTGTGGTAGGATTGACCATCTTTTCTCCATCTTCCAGGATAGTCTGGTACAAAGCCTGTACTTCTGGATCATCCTGTTGGGCTTTCCATATGGCCTCATCAGAGATGGGAAAGTCCGTTTTGGCGAGTCTCGACTGCTTGACAGGACAGTAGCACATGTAAGATCAGGGCCACCGTTATCACAAGCAGGAGCTCTGGACAAGGCATCTGGAACAGTGTTGTATTTTCCTTTCCTGTATTCTACTGCAAAGGTGAACTCTTGCAACCGTAGAGCCCATCTTATGAGTCTGGTAGTTGGTTTGTTGGTCTTGAACACCCTCACAAGGGAGGAATGGTCAGTGACCACAGTGAAGTGTCTTCCCTCCAGGTAGTACCTCCACTTTTCCAAAGCCCAGACAACTGCAAGGCACTATTGCTCAGTTGTGGAGTAGTTCCGTTCTGCTCCATTCAATGCGAATGCTAGCACTTCTTCAGTGCCAAGTCCAGTCTGTTGGACTAGGACAGCACCAAGTCCAACATCACTTGCATCAGTGTAAACAACAAAAGGGCAATCAAAGTTGGGATGACCTAAAATGGGAAGTGTGATGAGGTGTCGTTTCAGGGTTTCAAAGGAGGTCTGGCACTCTGCCGTCCATAGGAATTCCACTCCTTTTCGCTTCAACGCGTTGAGGGTTCTGCCACCTGGGAGAAGTTCGACACAAACCGATGATACCATCCAGCCATCCCAAGGAACCGTTGAAGGGCCTTGAGTGTGGTTGGCACAGGGAAGTCTTGTACAGCCTTTGTCTTTTCAGGATCTACATGAATGCCATTGAAAGACACAATATGGGCAAGGAACTTCAGGGAGGTTTGGCAGAAGTTGCTCTTCTTCATATTCAAGGTCAGACCAGCTTCTCTTAGCTTGTCCAACACTGCTTGAAGATATTGAAAGTGTTGTTCTCTGTTCTGAGAGTAGATAATTATATCGTCCAGGTAGACGAAACAGATCTTCCCTTTGAGCTCACCTAACGCAATCTCCATGAGTCTTTGGAAAGTGGCAGGTGCATTCTTTAATCCAAAGGGCATCACCTTAAAGGAAAACAAGCCCTCAGCACAGACAAAAGCAGTCTTCTCCTTGCTTTCCTGGTCCATCTCAACCTGCCAATAACCACTATTGAGGTCAAGGGTAGTGAACACAACAGCGCCAGACAATGACTCCAGGATCTCATGGATGGTGGGAAGAGGATAGGCATCAGTCTGGGAAACATTGTTGATCTTCCTATAGTCCACACAAAATCTAAGACCACCAGTCTTTTTTTTGGGATGAGGACAAAAGGAGCAGCCCAGGGAGAGGAGGAACGTTCTATTATATCTTGTGTTAACATATCATTAATGAGTCCCTTTTGAATGATCAGTGTCGCTGGGGACAAACGATATGGCTTTTGCTTGATCGGCATTTCCCGTGTAAGAAATATTTTGTGCTTCAGGAGCCCGGTGCGTCCCAGCCTTGAAGTACATACATCAGCGTTATTCTGCAGCTGTTTCAACAGCCTTAACTCCTCTGGCTGTTCCAGCTGAGCTCTTCTCACAGCCTTCTCACGGCCTTAACTCCTCTGGCTGTTCCAGCTGAGCTCTTCTCACAGCCTTAACTCCCCTGGCTGTTCCAGCTGAGCTCTTCTCACAGCCTTCTCACGGCCTTAACTCCTCTGGCTGTTCCAGCTGAGCTCTTCTCACAGCCTTCTCACGGCCTTAACTCCTCTGGCTGTTCCAGCTGAGCTCTTCTCACAGCCTGTAAAAGGAGATCGTCAGAAGGATTATCAAGGGTTAGTGGTACCGGAGCAATGGCAGAGAAGACTGACCCATTTGATCCCCAATCATGTAACTTCGTAGCTTCTGATTGGAAGAAATGCTTCTCGCTCGGATTGTATGGAAACCAGTAGCAATTGTGTGCGATATCAATCTGGACACCACTGAAGTACATGAAATCAATTCCCAACACGACAGGAAAAGCAAGGTTCCTGGTTTGTAGGATAACAGAAGGAATCATATAGGAGCGGTTAAACAGGTGGAACTCTACCTCACTCCATCCAAGTGGTCGTTTAGCCTCACCATCAGCCAGATAGAGTGGACCTTCTGTCCACGGCTTCAAGTTGTATTGTGGACCTTTAACCTCCTTCCACAGTTTCTCATGGAGCAGTGTGTAGGATGACCCGGTGTCCAGGATGGCTCTTCCTGTCCATGGGCCTATGGACAGGGGTAACACCAGTTGGTGCGGTATTAACTGAAAGGAAGGGGATGTCGATGGGGGGTGTAGGCAGTGACTCTTGGGGTTTCAGCTCTCCAGATATATTAATGGATCAGGACTGTCATCTTTTTTCCCCAAAGGTGGTAAATTGCAATTTAATGGGCATCGGCCCCACAAGACATCTACTCAAATCACCATGAACAAACGAGCTAGGAGGGATTGAGGAAGTAGAGGGGGAGGGAGTTATGGGACCATGAAAATGAACACCAGGATGCATGGTGGATTGCATCCTGCAAGGGGTGGCTGCAGCATGGCCTTGTATTGGCTGTTCAGAGGTGCCAGCTTGGCCCTCAGTGGTCTGAACAGAAGTGGACACCAGAGAAACTCTGTGCAAGGAGTTGTGCCTAATGGAGGCCATGTCCTCAGACACGTCATCCAACATTTTAGCACAATTAGAGAGCTCTGTCTGCAAGTGGTTTACAGTGTTAACCATGGGAGAAAAAACAGAATTAACGTCCTTGAGGACCTCAGTGTGGTGATGTTGCAGGCGCCATTGGAGAGTGGCAGTGAGGTCGTTTCGTTGGTCGTCAAACTGCCTGTCCATGGCACCAGTAATTTCCCGTCTTCCACTCTCACTGAGCTCTGTCAGCATGTGGGTTAGAGTGCTCAGTGAGTTTCGGAATTTCATGGCACTCTGTTGTTGCTCTTCCCTCAGACATTTGAATTTATGGTGGATAAGAGTTTGGAGATGTTGAGTCCGATGAATATCAAGGATGTCACCTTGAAGTTGTAAGACTACAACCTCTGGAGATAAACCAGACAATGGAGGAAGGTTGGGTGTCAGAGGGAGGGCTAGCTCAGTACTTCCACACAGATCCATGTCAATAAGTGAGTAACTGGTTAGACCTCCTGTGGCCTGTGGTCCAGACCGAGCATTCAGATTCCCAGGGCTCTGGCCCAAATCAACTCCATTATCTCACATTATGATTTGTCTTGTCAGCTTGATGATCAGAATGGCCCTGTATATTCCCATTGACAGGTATGACATGGATGAGCACATTATCTTGGGGTGAATCCATTGTTTTAATTCCACACAAAAGATTTGCTTTGGTTAGTTCTCAATGTTGAGCTGTCCCATCTGGGGTGCCATTTTTTATGTAACGGTTTTGACTTGAGGTTATTATTTATAGGGGTGCCAGGTAGGTTGTGCCTACCAGAGAAAACATTGGTTTCTCCTTTTGGTTTGGGAGGGAATGAGTCCCATCTGGTCCATCAAGTCTACACCAATACAAAGGACTTATGTAAAAGTCAGGATGGAAATAAACTTTTCATAAACCCTTAAAACATTGGAAAGAACTTCAAAAACAACTATATTCTGTGTGGGTTGTATTAGCAACATCAATGATTACATACACATATAATAATATCACAATGAGTTCTGGTTCCTCCAGAAATGTCCTGTACCTCGGGCATAAAAGAGTCCAGCCCGGTAAAGGAATTCAGGGAACTCCCTTGACCTTAGTCACGCAATGTTTGTCCGTTCATTCAGTGTAGCGTAAACCCAGTATTAATCATACAATCAATATAACAATATTTTACCACAGAACTTTAAAGCGTATCAACTCTAAGTCCTCAACTACAACTAACTACATAAATCATCACATCAAAACAAATGAAATACCGTATACAAAAAGGTTATAGTCAGTCGGTCAGTCAGACAATCCAATCCGCCAACAGATCTCCAGCGGAGAAAGACCACGAAGAACGGAGAGGTGTAGTCCACGGACACAAAGAGTGGATCCGATCCTGGGTAAACTCTCTTAGACTACAAAACACACGTTTAACGGCAACAAAACAAACGGAATAGAGAAGCTTCGGAACTGAGGGTTTCCAAACTGCGTTACCCACTCCAGGCAGCAGATGGCGACGTGCGTCTTTCATGTGAAGAGTCAGTCGTGACGTATAATCCAGTGGACGGGACCGGATAACAACAACACGGTTACGGATTCGACCACATCGGTAGCTCCCAAGCGACATAAAACCGAAACATTGGAGCTCTTTGGACCGTTATAGACATCAGTGTTTTAAACACGCTGTCTGCGTATAAAGTTATTCCATTTCACACTGACGCTGTTAGTCAGCTAGCTGGTTAAAATAGCCGAGCACTTGTCTAGTCGATCACGCGAATGAGCGAACATCTCAGGACATGAACTCACTAAATTACTCCCACCCTGCTAAAGAAGAAGCTCGTGGCCTGAACGTTGTCGTGGCAGAGGAAGAGGAGGAAAAAGAAGCGTTCGGAATGAAAGAAGAGAAGAAGGTTATCACATTGAAAGAAGAAGAAGGTATTGGAGTAAATGAGGCGATGTGCGTTACAGGGAAAGAAGTGGAGAAAGAAGAAGACGCCGTTGTTCGAGTGAAGGAGGGGATTACTGTCACAGTGAAAGGAGAGGAAGGTTTCTGGGTGAAAGAGGAGGAGAAGTACATGACTGTCACAGTGAAAGGAGAGGAAGAAGGTTTCGGGGTGAAAGAGGAGGAGAAGTACATGACTGTCACAGTGAAAGGAGAGGAAGAAGGTTTCGGGGTGAAAGAGGAGGAGAAGTACATGACTGTCACAGTGAAAGGAGAGGAAGAAGAGCATGTTTTAGTGAAGGAAGAAGAGCATGTTTTAGTGAAGGAAGAAGAGCATGTCTTTGGAGTGAAAGAGGAGGAAGAAGCTATGAGAGTGAAAAATGAGGGGATGATGACGATGAAGAGGAGGGGGAGACTGGAGATCTGATTAACACCAGTGAGTATCACCTTAAAAACAGGGGCACAAACTCTGCAGTTGGTGAACTAATGTGTGGTTTTAAAGGGACATTAAGGGGCATGGGACGGCAGGGTGGCCTAGTGGTTAGAGCGGAGGGACGGCAGGTTAGCCTAGTGGTTAGAGGGTAGGGACGGCAGGGTAGCCTAGTGGTTAGAGGGTAGGGACGGCAGGGTAGCCTAGTGGTTAGAGCGTAGGGACAGCAGGTAGCCTAGTGGTTAGAGGGTAGGGACGGCAGGGTAGCCTAGTGGTTAGAGCGTAGGGACGGCAGGTAGCCTAGTGGTTAGAGGGTAGGGACGGCAGGGTAGCCCAGTGGTTAGAGGGTAGGGACGGCAGGGTAGCCTAGTGGTTAGAGCGTAGGGACGGCAGGGTAACCTAGTGGTTAGAGGGTAGGGACGGCAGGGTAGCCTAGTGGTTAGAGCGGAGGGACGGCAGGTTAGCCTAGTGGTTAGAGCGTAGGGACGGCAGGTTAGCCTAGTGGTTAGAGCGGAGGGACGGCAGGTTAGCCTAGTGGTTAGAGCGTAGGGACGGCAGGGTAGCCTAGTGGTTAGAGCGGAGGGACGGCAGGGTAGCCTAGTGGTTAGAGCGTAGGGACGGCAGGGTAGCCTAGTGGTTAGAGCGTAGGGACGGCAGGGTATCCTAGTGGTTAGAGCGTAGGGACGGCAGGGTAGCCTAGTGGTTAGGAGCGTAGGGACGGCAGGGTATCCTAGTGGTTAGAGCGTAGGGACGGCAGGGTAGCCCAGTGGTTAGAGCGTAGGGACGGCAGGTTAGCCTAGTGATTAGAGCGTAGGGACGGCAGGGTAGCCTAGTGGTTAGAGCGTAGGGATGGCAGGGTAGCCTAGTGGTTAGAGTGTAGGGACGGCAGTGTAGCCTAGTGGTTACATTTACATTTCAGTCATTTAGCAGACGCTCTTATCCAGAGCGACTTACAAATTGGTGCATTCACCTTATGACATCCAGTGGAACAGTCACTTTACAATAGTGCATCTAAATCTTAAAAGGGGGGTGAGAAGGATTACTTATCCTATCCTAGGTATTCCTTAAAGAGGTGGGGTTTCAGGTGTCTCCGGAAGGTGGTGATTGACTCCGCTGTCCTGGCGTCGTGAGGGAGTTTGTTCCACCATTGGGGGGCCAGAGCAGCGAACAGTTTTGACTGGGCTGAGCGGGAACTGTACTTCCTCAGTGGTAGGGAGGCGAGCAGGCCAGAGGTGTGTAGGGACGGCAGGGTAGCCTAGTGGTTAGAGTGTAGGGACGGCAGGGTAGCCTAGTGGTTAGAGCGTGGCGACGGCAGGTTAGCCTAGTGGTTAGAGCGTAGGGACAGCAGGTAGCCTAGTGGTTAGAGCGGAGGGACGGCAGGGTAGCCTAGTGGTTAGAGCGTAGGGACGGCAGGGTAGCCTAGTGGTTAGAGCGTAGGGACGGCAGGTTAGCCTAGTGGTTAGACCGTAGGGACGGCAGGTTAGCCCAGTGGTTAGAGTGTAGGGACGGCAGGGTAGCCTAGTGGCTAGAGCGTAGGGACGGCAGGTTAGCATAGTGGTTAGAGCGTGGAAGAGAGCTGACAAGGCAGTTAACCCACTGTTCCTAGGACATCATTGAAAATAAGAATTTGTTCTTTAACTGACTTGCCTAGTAAAATAAAAGTAAAATAAATGTTTTAAAAAAATAATACTGTTCTACACTTGAATATGTTGTTCAGTAGGAAGCAATACAGACTGGAGGAGCACCAACAAACATTAACATCAAACGCTTCCCTCCCAGCCTGGTATTGGACTATAGGAGTCTAATGTTACTCCTTAGACATTGGACTATAGGAGTCTAATGTTACTCCTTAGACCAACGACCTAATGTAACATTGGACTATAGGAGTCTAATGTTACTCCTTAGACATTGGACTATAGGAGTCTAATGTTACTCCTTAGACCAACGACCTAAAAACCATGTCTTTGATGTGTGTTTGATGCCATTCCATTTGACTCCATTCCAGCCATTACTATGAGCCGTCCTCCCACCACCAGCCTCCACTTGCTGTACACTTTTAACAGTAAGAGTCCAATGACTCTTATGTGTAATGGAATGGAACTGAGTCATGATCAAATGACTATGTGTAATGGAATGGAACTGAGTCATGAACAAATGACTCTTATTTGTAATGGAATGGAACTGAGTCATGAACAAATGACTTATGTGTAATGGAATGGAACTGAGTCATGAACAAATGACTCTTATGTGTAATGGAATGGAACTGAGTCATGAACAAATGACTCTTATGTGTAATGGAATGGAACTGAGTCATGAACAAATTACTCTTATGTGTAATGCAATGGAACTGAGTCATGAACAAATTACTCTTATTTGTAATGGAATGGAACTGAGTCATGAACAAATTACTTATGTGTAATGGAATGGAACTGAGTCATGAACAAATGACTCTTATGTGTAATGAATGAGTCATGAACAAATGACTCTTATGTGTAGTGGAACTGAGTCATGAACAAATGACTTATGTGTAATGGAATGGAACTGAGTCATGAACAAATGACTTATGTGTAATGGAATGGAACTGAGTCATGAACAAATGACTCTTATGTGTAATGGAATGGAACTGAGTCATGAACAAATGACTCTTATGTGTAATGGAATGGAACTGAGTCATGAACAAATGACTCTTATGTGTAATGGAATGGAACTGAGTCATGAACAAATGACTCTTATGTGGAATGTTAACAATGGATCACATTTTGGAACTGAGTCATGAACAAATGACTTGCATTTAGGATATATTTTTCTGTTATGTTCAATGTGTCTCCTGTTATGTTCAACAATGGTTATCACATTCTACTGACTGTTATGTTCAGCTCATAGTGTCTCCTGTTACTGTCCTCTCTTCTACTGACTGTTATGTTCAGCTCATAGTGTATCCTGCTACTGTCCTCTCTTCCACTGTCTGTTATGTTCAGCTCATAGTGTCTCCTGTTATGTTCAGCTCATAGTGTCTCCTGTTACTGTCCTCTCTTCTACTGACTGTTATGTTCAGCTCATAGTGTCTCCTGCTATGTTCAGCTCATAGTGTCTCCTGTTTTAGCTGATTTTGTTTTCGAGGTGTAGCAAAATTCTTGCATTTAGATATATTTTTCTGTTATGTTCAGCTCATAGTGTCTCCTGTTATGTTCAGCTCATAGTGTCTCCTGTTACTGTCCTCTCTTCCACTGACTGTTATGT
The DNA here is from genome assembly GCF_023373465.1 of Oncorhynchus keta. Classification (NCBI taxonomy): domain Eukaryota; kingdom Metazoa; phylum Chordata; class Actinopteri; order Salmoniformes; family Salmonidae; genus Oncorhynchus; species Oncorhynchus keta. Next base: position 98,650 of record NW_026278134.1, on the reverse strand, counting down.
TCAGCTCATAGTGTCTCCTGTTATGTTCAGCTCATAGTGTCTCCTGTTACTGTCCTCTCTTCTACTGACTGTTATGTTCAGCTCATAGTGTCTCCTGTTACTGTCCTCTCTTCCACTGTCTGTTATGTTCAGCTCATAGTGTCTCCTGTTGTTCAGCTGTGTCTCCTGTTACTGTCCTTCTTCCACTGACTGTTATGTTCAGCTCATAGTGTCTCCTGTTACTGTCCTCTCTTCACTGACTGTTATGTTCAGCTCATAGTGTCTCCTGTTATGTTCAGCTCATAGTGTCTCCTGTTACTGTCCTCTCTTCTACTGACTGTTATGTTCAGCTCATAGTGTCTCCTGTTATGTTCAGTTCATAGTGTCTCCTGTTACTGTCCTCTCTTCTACTGACTGTTATGTTCAGCTCATAGTGTCTCCTGTTATGTTCAGTTCATAGTGTCTCCTGTTATGTTCAGCTCATAGTGTCTCCTGTTACTGTCCTCTCTTCCACTGACTGTTATGTTCAGTTCATAGTGTCTCCTGTTATGTTCAGTTCATAGTGTCTCCTGTTATGTTCAGTTCATAGTGTCTCCTGTTATGTTCAGCTCATAGTGTCTCCTGTTACTGTCCTCTCTTCTACTGACTGTTATGTTCAGTTCATAGTGTCTCCTGTTATGTTCAGCTCATAGTGTCTCCTGTTACTGTCCTCTCTTCTACTGACTGTTATGTTCAGCTCATAGTGTCTCCTGTTATGTTCAGTTCATAGTGTCTCCTGTTATGTTCAGTTCATAGTGTCTCCTGTTATGTTCAGCTCATAGTGTCTCCTGTTATGTTCAGCTCATAGTGTCTCCTGTTATGTTCAGCTCATAGTGTCTCCTGTTATGTTCAGCTCATAGTGTCTCCTGTTATGTTCAGCTCATAGTGTCTCCTGTTATGTTCAGCTCATAGTGTCTCCTGTTATGTTCAGCTCATAGTGTCTCCTGTTATGTTCAGCTCATAGTGTCTCCTGTTACTGTCCTCTCTTCTACTGACTGTTATGTTCAGCTCATAGTGTCTCCTGTTACTGTCCTCTCTTCTACTGACTGTTATGTTCAGCTCATAGTGTCTCCTGTTACTGTCCTCTCTTCTACTGACTGTTATGTTCAGCTCATAGTGTCTCCTGTTATGTTCAGCTCATAGTGTCTCCTGTTACTGTCCTCTCTTCTACTGACTGTTATGTTCAGCTCATAGTGTCTCCTGTTATGTTCAGCTCATAGTGTCTCCTGTTATGTTCAGCTCATAGTGTCTCCTGTTACTGTCCTCTCTTCTACTGACTGTTATGTTCAGCTCATAGTGTCTCCTGTTATGTTCAGCTCATAGTGTCTCCTGTTATGTTCAGTTCATAGTGTCTCCTGTTACTGTCCTCTCTTCTACTGACTGTTATGTTCAGCTCATAGTGTCTCCTGTTATGTTCAGCTCATAGTGTCTCCTGTTATGTTCAGCTCATAGTGTCTCCTGTTATGTTCAGCTCATAGTGTCTCCTGTTATGTTCAGCTCATAGTGTCTCCTGTTACTGTCCTCTCTTCTACTGACTGTTATGTTCAGCTCATAGTGTCTCCTGTTATGTTCAGCTCATAGTGTCTCCTGTTATGTTCAGCTCATAGTGTCTCCTGTTACTGTCCTCTCTTCTACTGACTGTTATGTTCAGTTCATAGTGTCTCCTGTTACTGTCCTCTCTTCTACTGACTGTTATGTTCAGCTCATAGTGTCTCCTGTTACTGTCCTCTCTTCTACTGACTGTTATGTTCAGCTCATAGTGTCTCCTGTTACTGTCCTCTCTTCTACTGACTGTTATGTTCAGCTCATAGTGTCTCCTGTTACTGTCCTCCCTTCCACTGACTGTTATGTTCAGCTCATAGTGTCTCCTGTTACTGTCCTCCCTTCCACTGGCTGTTATGTTCAGCTCATAGTGTCTCCTGTTACTGTCCTCCCTTCCACTGACTGTTATGTTCAGCTCATAGTGTCTCCTGTTACTGTCCTCTCTTCTACTGACTGTTATGTTCAGCTCATAGTGTCTCCTGTTACTGTCCTCTCTTCTACTGACTGTTATGTTCAGCTCATAGTGTCTCCTGTTACTGTCCTCTCTTCTACTGACTGTTATGTTCAGCTCATAGTGTCTCCTGTTACTGTCCTCTCTTCTACTGACTGTTATGTTCAGCTCATAGTGTCTCCTGTTACTGTCCTCTCTTCTACTGACTGTTATGTTCAGCTCATAGTGTCTCCTGTTACTGTCCTCCCTTCTACTGACTGTTATGTTCAGCTCATAGTGTCTCCTGTTACTGTCCTCTCTTCTACTGACTGTTATGTTCAGCTCATAGTGTCTCCTGTTACTGTCCTCTCTTCTACTGACTGTTATGTTCAGCTCATAGTGTCTCCTGTTACTGTCCTCTCTTCCACTGGCTGTTATGTTCAGCTCATAGTGTCTCCTGTTACTGTCCTCTCTTCTACTGACTGTTATGTTCAGCTCATAGTGTCTCCTGTTACTGTCCTCTCTTCTACTGACTGTTATGTTCAGCTCATAGTGTCTCCTGTTACTGTCCTCTCTTCCACTGACTGTTATGTTCAGCTCATAGTGTCTCCTGTTATGTTCAGCTCATAGTGTCTCCTGTTATGTTCAGCTCATAGTGTCTCCTGTTACTGTCCTCTCTTCTACTGACTGTTATGTTCAGCTCATAGTGTCTCCTGTTACTGTCCTCTCTTCTACTGACTGTTATGTTCAGCTCATAGTGTCTCCTGTTATGTTCAGCTCATAGTGTCTCCTGTTACTGTCCTCTCTTCTACTGACTGTTATGTTCAGCTCATAGTGTCTCCTGTTATGTTCAGCTCATAGTGTCTCCTGTTACTGTCCTCTCTTCTACTGACTGTTATGTTCAGCTCATAGTGTCTCCTGTTACTGTCCTCCCTTCCACTGACTGTTATGTTCAGCTCATAGTGTCTCCTGCTACTGTCCTCCCTTCCACTGACTGTTATGTTCAGCTCATAGTGTCTCCTGTTACTGTCCTCTCTTCTACTGACTGTTATGTTCAGCTCATAGTGTCTCCTGTTACTGTCCTCCCTTCCACTGACTGTTATGTTCAGCTCATAGTGTCTCCTGTTACTGTCCTCTCTTCTACTGACTGTTATGTTCAGCTCATAGTGTCTCCTGTTACTGTCCTCTCTTCTACTGACTGTTATGTTCAGCTCATAGTGTCTCCTGTTACTGTCCTCCCTTCCACTGACTGTTATGTTCAGCTCATAGTGTCTCCTGTTACTGTCCTCCCTTCTACTGACTGTTGTGTTCAGCTCATGTTTCCCCTTAAACCACTCGAGTGTTTCTTTAACAGTATGCTTAGGGTCATTGTCCTGCTGGAAGGTGAACCTCCGTCCCAGTCTCAAATCTCTTCAAGACTGAAACAGGTTTCCCTCAAGAATTCCCTGTATTTAGCGCCATCCATAATTTCTTCAATTCTGAGCAGTTTCCCAGTCCCTGCCGATGGAAAAACATCCCCACAGCATGATGCTGCTGCCACTACCATGCTTCACTGTGGGGAAGCTCTTCTCGAGGTGATGAAGTGTTGGTCTTTGCGCCAGACATAGTGTTTTCCTTGATGGCCAAAAGCTCAATTGTAGTCTCATCTGACCATAGTATTGTCTTCCATATGTTTGGGGAATCTCCCACATGCCTCTTGGCGAACACCAAACGTATTTGCTTATTTTTTTTTCTTGAAGCAATGTCTTTTTTCTGGCCATTCTTCCATAAAGCCCAGCTCTGTGGACTGTACGACTTAAAGTGGTCCTATGGACAGATACTCCAATCTCCGCTGTGGAGCTCTTCACCTCCTTCAGGGTTATCTTTGGCCTCTTTGTTGCCTCTCTGATTAATGCCCTCCTTGTCTGGTCTGTGAGTTTTGGTGGGCTGATTAATGCCCTCCTTGTTTGGTCTGTGAGTTTTGGTGGGCTGATTAATGCCCTCCTTGTCTGGTCTGTGAGTTTTGGTGGGCTGATTAATGCCCTCCTTGTCTGGTCTGTGAGTTTTGGTGGGCTGATTAATGCCCTCCTTGTTTGGTCTGTGAGTTTTGGTGGGCTGATTAATGCCCTCCTTGTCTGGTCTGTGAGTTTTGGTGGGCTGATTAATGCCCTCCTTGTCTGGTCTGTGAGTTTTGGTGGGCTGATTAATGCCCTCCTTGTCTGGTCTGTGAGTTTTGGTGGGCTGATTAATGCCCTCCTTGTCTGGTCTGTGAGTTTTGGTGGGCTGATTAATGCCCTCCTTGTCTGGTCTGTGAGTTTTGGTGGGCTGATTAATGCCCTCCTTGTCTGGTCTGTGAGTTTTGGTGGGCTGATTAATGCCCTCCTTGTCTGGTCTGTGAGTTTTGGTGGGCGGCCATCTCTTAGCAGGTTGGTTGTGGTGCCATAATCTTTCCATTGTTTAATAGTGGATGTAATGGTGCTCCATGGGATGTTCAAAGTTTCTGATTTTTTTGTTATAACCCAACCCTGACCTGTACTTCTCCACAACTTTGTCCCTGACCTGTTTGGAGAGCTCCTTGGTCTTCATGGTGCCGCTTGCTTGGTGGTGTTGTAGACTGGGGCCTTTCAGAACATGTGTATATATATATATATATATATATATATATGTGTATATATATGTGTGTGTATATATATATATGTGTATATATATATATATATATATATATATATATACTGAGATCATGTTACACTTAGATTGCACACAGGTGGACTTTATTTAACTAATTATGTGACTTCTGAAGGTAATTGCTTGCACCAGATCTTATTTAGGGGCTTCATAGCAAAGAGGGTGAATACATATGCATGCCCCACTTTTCAGTTTTTTAAATATATATATAATTCTTTGAAATAAGTACTTTTTTTTTCATTTCACTTCACCAATATGGACTATTTTGTGTCTGTCCATTACATGAAATCCAAATTAAAATCCATTTAAATTACAGGTTGTAATGGAACAAAATAGGAATAATGCCAAAGAGGATGAATACTTTTGCAAGGCCCTGTATATGGTATACCGCCAGTCTAGTTGGGATTAAGGCCCTGTATATGGTATACCGCCAGTCTAGTTGGGATTAAGGCCCTGTATATGGTATACCGCCAGTCTAGTTGGGATTAAGGCCCTGTATATGGTATACCGCCAGTCTAGTTGGGATTAAGGCCCTGTATATGGTATACCGCCAGTCTAGTTGGGATTAAGGCCCTGTATATGGTATACCGCCAGTCTAGTTGGGATTAAGGCCCTGTATATGGTATACCGCCAGTCTAGTTGGGATTAAGGCCCTGTATATGGTATACCGCCAGTCTAGTTGGGATTAAGGCCCTGTATATGGTATACCGCCAGTCTAGTTGGGATTAAGGCCCTGTATATGGTATACCGCCAGTCTAGTTGGGATTAAGGCACTGTATATGGTATACCGCCAGTCTAGTTGGGATTAAGGCCCTGTATATGGTATACCGCCAGTCTAGTTGGGATTAAGGCACTGTATATGGTATACCGCCAGTCTAGTTGGGATTAAGGCCCTGTATATGGTATACCTCCAGTCTAGTTGGGATTAAGGCCCTGTATATGGTATACCGCCAGTCTAGTTGGGATTAAGGCCCTGTATATGGTATACCGCCAGTCTAGTTGGGATTAAGGCCCTGTATATGGTATACCGCCAGTCTAGTTGGGATTAAGGCCCTGTATATGGTATACCGCCAGTCTAGTTGGGATTAAACCTCATCGGAAGACAGTTTGATCAAGTAGAGGTTTTATTCACGTCTCTGTTTAACCAAATACTCTGTTTGTCTTTGGCAGAAGAGAGACCAGACTCTCAGTCTGACGGCAGGAAGAGTCCATTGGGGGAACCAGACCCAGAGACGGCCAAACCAGCAAGACCACACCACTGCTCCCAGTGTGGAAAGAGTTTTTCCCGGTTATGGGACCGGAAAATACATGAGAGAATACACTCTGGAGTGAAGCCTTACCACTGCTCAGACTGTGGAAAGAGATTTACCCAGCTAGGGCACCTGAAAGAACATAAGAGAACACACACTGGTGAGAAGCCCTACCAATGCTCCCAGTGTGGAAAGCGTTTAACCAGTTAGGGGCCCTGAAAACGCATGAGAGAATACACACAGGAGAAAAGCCCTACCAATGCTCCCAATGTGAAAAGAGATTTACCCAGTTAGGTACCCTGAAAGAGCATGAATTAAAACACACAAAGACACAGGAGAAGACATACCACTGCTCTCATTGTGGGAAGACATTTTCCAGGTCAGAGGACCTGAAATCACATGAGAGAATAGCGAGGCTGTGTTCCGACTTATGTTTTTGACTGAGATTTTTTTGTTGTCTTTGTTCATGCTAGATGCTGTTCATCACGTTTGCTGACTGAAGACAAATGAATAATGTCAGTCATCAGTATTTTGCAGTTCTTCCAGAGGGGGCGGTAACTGTCAGTGTAGTTGACCTCTGATTCGTCGAGCTTCATGTCAGTCATTCCCACTTCGGTCCACGTGTGTGAAAGAAGGTGTGGTTGGTTGCATTTTTACCACGGCCCTGATCTATTTTCCACTAATATGGTCTTATGATCAATCACATCAGATATTTTTTTTTTTTCAGAGCTGATCTAAGTGGTCAAAAGACCAATTGGTGGATTTTTTAAATATTTTTTTTTTGAATTTAGAATTGTGAGTAAGATTCTGTTAATAAATAATGCCATCCATAAACTGTATGTACCTTCTTTGTGCAGAGTCATAATAATATAATAATAATATAATAATAATATAATAATAAAACCTCATTCAATGTTCGTGTCATTTCCTGGGGGTTCCACAGGTACCATATTTGACATGGTAATAACCTCATATTTATCATTGCTGGGAAGTATCTGAAATTCATTACACAGAGAATAATGAAAGGCATAAAAACGACACAGTCATTCATTTGTTACATTCCATATCCGAAATACTCTCATCACTCTGTGTGTCCTTTGGTAAAAATATGATTTATCAGATTATCGGTTAATGAGCAGTCTGGTCCCTTGGGCTTGTCAGTAAGCATTTCACTGTAAGGTTTACACCTGTTGTATTCGGCATTTCACTGTGAGGTTTACTACACCTGTTGTATTCAGCATTTCACTGTGAGGTCTACTACACCTGTTGTATTCACTGTTAGGTTTACACCTGTTGTATTCGGCGCATGTGACAAATAAGATTTGATTTGAGTACGTAGGGTATGTAGGGTATGTAGGGTACGTAGGGTGGGTAGGGTACGTATGGTATGTAGGGTTAGGGTATCTAGGGTACGTAGGGTATGTAGGGTACGTAGGGTACGTAGGGTTAGGGTACGTAGGGTATGTAGGGTACGTAGGGTACGTAGGGTTAGGGTACGTAGGGTATGAAGGGTACGTAGGGTATGAATGGTACGTAGGGTTAGGGTACGTAGGGTATGTAGGGTTAGGGTACGTAGGGTTAGGGGTACGTATACCCTAGGGTAGGGTACGTAGGGTATGTAGGGTACGTAGGGTACGTAGGGTTAGGGTACGTAGGGTACGTAGGGTATGAAGGGTACGTAGGGTATGAATGGTACGTAGGGTTAGGGTACGTAGGGTATGTAGGGGTAGGGTATGTAGGGTACGTAGGGTATGTAGGGTACGTAGGGTACGTAGTGTACGTAGTGTACGTAGGGTACGTAGTGTACGTAGGGTACGTAGGGTATGTAGGGTACGTAGGGTACGTAGGGGTTAGGGTACGTAGGGTATGAATGGTACGTAGGGTTAGGGTACGTAGGGTATGAATGGTACGTAGGGTTAGGGTACGTAGGGTATGTAGGGTTAGGGTACATAGGGTTAGGGTACGTAGTGTACGTAGGGTTAGGGTACGTAGGGTATGTAGGGTACGTAGGGTATGTAGGGTACGTAGGGTACGTAGGGTATGTAGGGTTAGGGTATGTAGGGTACGTAGGGTATGTAGGGTACGTAGGGTACGTAGGGTATGTAGGGTTAGGGTACGTAGGGTATGTAGGGTACGTAGGGTATGTAGGGTACATAGGGTTAGTAATCCAGGACCTCTGCAACATCTCTTTTGTTTGTTGTTTAAGATTAACATTTAAAAATGTGTATTTTGTTTTGACTGCGACACAAGGATAATCTCTCACCTTAATAACACAGAACACGTGATCTCACGATCGCTCTGCCGAAGAGTCTCACTTCAGTAAAGCCATCAATTCTTCCACTCTAGTGGGGACACGTCAAGGCTGAAAAGGGGACACGTCAAGGCTGGAAAGGGGACACGTCAAGGCTGAAAAGGGGACACGTCAAGGCTGGAAAGGGGACACGTCAAGGCTGGAAAGGGGACACGTCAAGGCTGAAAAGGGGACACGTCAAGGCTGAAAAGGGGACACGTCAAGGCTGAAAAGGGGACACGTCAAGGCTGAAAAGGGGACAGACACGTCAAGGCTGAAAAGGGGACACGTCAAGGCTGAAAAGGGGACACGTCAAGGCTGAAAAGGGGACACGTCAAGGCTGAAAAGGGGACACGTCAAGGCTGAAAAGGGGACAAGTCAAGGCTGAAAAGGGGACACTTCAAGGCTGAAAAGGGGACAGACACGTCAAGGCTGAAAAGGGGACAGACACGTCAAGGCTGAAAAGGGGACACGTCAAGGCTGAAAAGGGGACAGACACGTCAAGGCTGAAAAGGGGACACGTCAAGGCTGAAAAGGGGACACTTCAAGGTTGAAAAGGGGACACGTCAAGGCTGAAAAGGGGACACGTCAAGGCTGAAAAGGGGACACGTCAAGGCTGAAAAGGGGACACTTCAAGGCTGAAAAGGGGACACATCAAGGCTGAAAAGGGGACAGACACGTCAAGGCTGAAAAGGGGACACTTCAAGGCTGAAAAGGGGACAAGTCAAGGCTGAAAAGGGGACACGTCAAGGCTGAAAAGGGGACAAGTCAAGGCTGAAAAGGGGACACGTCAAGGCTGAAAAGGGGACACGTCAAGGCTGGAAAGGGGACACGTCAAGGCTGAAAAGGGGACACGTCAAGGCTGAAAAGGGGACACTTCAAGGCTGAAAAGGGGACACGTCAAGGCTGAAAAGGGGACACGTCAAGGCTGAAAAGGGGACACGTCAAGGCTGAAAAGGGGACACGTCAAGGCTGAAAAGGGGACACGTCAAGGCTGAAAAGGGGACACGTCAAGGCTGAAAAGGGGACACGTCAAGGCTGAAAAGGGGACACGTCAAGGCTGAAAAGGGGACACGTCAAGGCTGAAAAGTTTGGAAAATGTTGTTTGGTTGATTTATGATTAGAGAGAAAGAAATATATCTAATTATTTAGAGATCATTATTTAGAGTCAGTATAGGATACATGTATTAGACTAGTCAGTATAGGATACATGTAATAGACCTAATGGATAAATAGACTAGTCAGTATAGGATACATGTATTAGACTAGTCAGTATAGGATACATGTATTAGACTAGTCAGTATAGGATACATGTAATAGACTAGTCAGTATAGGATACATGTAATAGACTAGTCAGTATAGGATACATGTAATAGACTAGTCAGTATAGGATACATGTATTAGACTAGTCAGTATAGGATACATGTATTAGACTAGTCAGTATAGGATACATGTATTAGACTAGTCAGTATAGGATACATGTAATAGACTAGTCAGTATAGGATACATGTATTAGACTAGTCAGTATAGGATACATGTATTAGACTAGTCAGTATAGGATACATGTAATAGACTAGTCAGTATAGGATACATGTATTAGACTAGTCAGTATAGGATACATGTATTAGACTAGTCAGTATAGGATACATGTATTAGACTAGTCAGTATAGGATACATGTATTAGACCTAATAGATAAATAGACTAGTCAGTATAGGATACATGTATTAGACCTAATAGATAAATAGACTAGTCAGTATAGGATACATGTATTAGACTAGTCAGTATAGGATACATGTATTAGACTAGTCAGTATAGGATACATGTATTAGACTAGTCAGTATAGGATACATGTAATAGACTAGTCAGTATAGGATACATGTATTAGACTAGTCAGTATAGGATACATGTATTAGACTAGTCAGTATAGGATACATGTAATAGACTAGTCAGTATAGGATACATGTATTAGACTAGTCAGTATAGGATACATGTATTAGACTAGTCAGTATAGGATACATGTAATAGACTAGTCAGTATAGGATACATGTATTAGACTAGTCAGTATAGGATACATGTATTAGACTAGTCAGTATAGGATACATGTAATAGACTAGTCAGTATAGGATACATGTAATAGACTAGTCAGTATAGGATACATGTAATAGACTAGTCAGTATAGGATACATGTATTAGACTAGTCAGTATAGGATACATGTAATAGACTAGTCAGTATAGGATACATGTATTAGACTAGTCAGTATAGGATACATGTATTAGACTAGTCAGTATAGGATACATGTAATAGACTAGTCAGTATAGGATACATGTATTAGACTAGTCAGTATAGGATACATGTAATAGACTAGTCAGTATAGGATACATGTATTAGACCTAATAGATAAATAGACTAGTCAGTATAGGATACATGTATTAGACTAGTCAGTATAGGATACATGTATTAGACTAGTCAGTATAGGATACATGTAATAGACTAGTCAGTATAGGATACATGTATTAGACTAGTCAGTATAGGATACATGTATTAGACTAGTCAGTATAGGATACATGTAATAGACTAGTCAGTATAGGATACATGTAATAGACTAGTCAGTATAGGATACATGTATTAGACCTAATAGATAAATAGACTAGTCAGTATAGGATACATGTAATAGACTAGTCAGTATAGGATACATGTAATAGACTAGTCAGTATAGGATACATGTATTAGACTAGTCAGTATAGGATACATGTATTAGACTAGTCAGTATAGGATACATGTATTAGACCTAATAGATAAATAGACTAGTCAGTATAGGATACATGTATTAGACTAGTCAGTATAGGATACATGTAATAGACTAGTCAGTATAGGATACATGTATTAGACTAGTCAGTATAGGATACATGTATTAGACTAGTCAGTATAGGATACATGTATTAGACTAGTCAGTATAGGATACATGTATTAGACCTAATAGATAAATAGACTAGTCAGTATAGGATACATGTATTAGACTAGTCAGTATAGGATACATGTAATAGACTAGTCAGTATAGGATACATGTAATAGACTAGTCAGTATAGGATACATGTATTAGACTAGTCAGTATAGGATACATGTATTAGACTAGTCAGTATAGGATACATGTAATAGACTAGTCAGTATAGGATACATGTATTAGACTAGTCAGTATAGGATACATGTATTAGACCTAATAGATAAATAGACTAGTCAGTATAGGATACATGTATTAGACCTAATAGATAAATAGACTAGTCAGTATAGGATACATGTATTAGACCTAATAGATAAATAGACTAGTCAGTATAGGATACATGTATTAGACCTAATAGATAAATAGACTAGTCAGTATAGGATACATGTATTAGACTAGTCAGTATAGGATACATGTATTAGACTAGTCAGTATAGGATACATGTAATAGACTAGTCAGTATAGGATACATGTAATAGACTAGTCAGTATAGGATACATGTAATAGACTAGTCAGTATAGGATACATGTAATAGACTAGTCAGTATAGGATACATGTATTAGACTAGTCAGTATAGGATACATGTATTAGACTAGTCAGTATAGGATACATGTAATAGACTAGTCAGTATAGGATACATGTAATAGACTAGTCAGTATAGGATACATGTATTAGACTAGTCAGTATAGGATACATGTATTAGACTAGTCAGTATAGGATACATGTATTAGACTAGTCAGTATAGGATACATGTAATAGACTAGTCAGTATAGGATACATGTAATAGACTAGTCAGTATAGGATACATGTAATAGACTATATGTATATGTAATATGTGAAGTGTTGGTCCCATGTTTCATGAGCTGAAATAAAAGATCCCAGAAATCTTCCATACGGCACACAAAGTTTATTTCTCTCACATTTTGTGCACAAATTTGTTTACATCCCTGTTTGTGAGCAATTGATCCTTTGCCAAGATAATCCAATTCACCTGACAGGTGTGTCATATCAAGAAGCTGATTAAACTGGTGCAGCTTGAGCTGGGGGACTTGGTAAACAAACTGAAAGGGTACATACTGCCCCCTAGAGGGTTTGAACAGGTACACTGGCAGTAAGGAAGTATAATTCATTCGCTGATCCCTCTTGATGACCTGGATGGAATCATGTGGTCCTTCCTTAACCAATAGGAAGTCCCATCCAGTTGACTACTTCAAAATGGTGAAAGTCCTCAATGACAATGGCGCTGCCCATGCTAAAACAGACAATCTCTATGAGAATAGCCAATGCTAAAACAGAGTTTTGGCCACTAGAGTCCTCTATCTATCTCTATGAGAATAGCCCATGCTAAAACAGAGTTTTGGCCACTAGAGTCCTCTATCTATCTCTATGAGAATAGCCCATGCTAAAACAGAGTTTTGGCCACTAGAGTCCTCTATCTATCTCTATGAGAATAGCCCATGCTAAAACAGAGTTTTGGCCACTAGAGTTCTCTTATCTATCTATCTCTATGAGAATAGCCCATGCTAAAACAGAGTTTTGGCCACTAGAGTTCTCTATCTATCTCTATGAGAATAGCATTGAGGGTTGTTGGTAAGATTGACGTCACTACACTAATTAGGACAGTGAAGCAACAACAACCTCTGATCTCATCGATAGAAAAGTGTATGGAACTAAACCTGTATTTCGCGTTCCGTGAAGTGTCTTAGAATTTAGGAACTAAACCTGTATTTGGCGTTCCGTGAAGTGTCTTAGAATTTAGGAACTAAACCTGTATTTGTGGCGTTCCGTGAAGTGTCTTAGAATTTAGGGACTAAACCTGTATTTGTGGCGTTCCGTGAAGTGTCTTAGAATTTAGGAACTAAACCTGTATTTGGCGTTCAGTGAAGTGTCTTAGAATTTAGGAACTAAACCTGTATTTGGCGTTCCGTGAAGTGTCTTAGAATTTAGGAACTAAACCTGTATTTGGTGTTCCGTGAAGTTTCTTAGAATTTAGGAACCAAACCTGTATTTGGCGTTCCGTGAAGTGTCTTAGAATTTAGGAACCAAACCTGTATTTGGCGTTCCGTGAAGTGTCTTCGAATTTAGGAACTAAACCTGTATTTGGCGTTCCGTGAAGTGTCTTAGAATTTAGGAACTAAACCTGTATTTGGCGTTCCGTGAAGTGTCTTAGAATTTAGGAACCAAACCTGTATTTGGCGTTCCGTGAAGTGTCTTAGAATTTAGGAACTAAACCTGTATTTGGCGTTCCGTGAAGTGTCTTAGAATTTAGGAACTAAACTTGTATTTGGCGTTCCGTGAAGTGTCTTAGAATTTAGGAACTAAACTTGTATTTGGCGTTCCGTGAAGTGTCTTAGAATTTAGGAACTAAACCTATATTTGGCGTTCCGTGAAGTGTCTTAGAATTTAGGAACCAAACCTATATTTGGCGTTCTGTGAAGTGTCTTAGAATTTAGGAACTAAACCTATATTTGGCGTTCCGTGAAGTGTCTTAGAATTTAGGAACTAAACCTGTATTTGGCGTTCCGTGAAGTGTCTTAGAATTTAGGAACTAAACTTGTATTTGGCGTTCCGTGAAGTGTCTTAGAATTTAGGAACTAAACCTGTATTTGTGGCGTTCCGTGAAGTGTCTTAGAATTTAGGAACTAAACCTGTATTTGGTGTTCCGTGAAGTTTCTTAGAATTTAGGAACCAAACCTGTATTTGGCGTTCCGTGAAGTGTCTTAGAATTTAGGAACCAAACCTGTATTTGGCGTTCCGTGAAGTGTCTTCGAATTTAGGAACTAAACCTGTATTTGGCGTTCCGTGAAGTGTCTTAGAATTTAGGAACTAAACCTGTATTTGGCGTTCCGTGAAGTGTCTTAGAATTTAGGAACCAAACCTGTATTTGGCGTTCCGTGAAGTGTCTTAGAATTTAGGAACTAAACCTGTATTTGGCGTTCCGTGAAGTGTCTTAGAATTTAGGAACTAAACTTGTATTTGGCGTTCCGTGAAGTGTCTTAGAATTTAGGAACTAAACTTGTATTTGGCGTTCCGTGAAGTGTCTTAGAATTTAGGAACTAAACCTATATTTGGCGTTCCGTGAAGTGTCTTAGAATTTAGGAACCAAACCTATATTTGGCGTTCTGTGAAGTGTCTTAGAATTTAGGAACTAAACCTATATTTGGCGTTCCGTGAAGTGTCTTAGAATTTAGGAACTAAACCTGTATTTGGCGTTCCGTGAAGTGTCTTAGAATTTAGGAACTAAACCTGTATTTGTGGCGTTCCGTGAAGTGTCTTAGAATTTAGGAACTAAACCTGTATTTGGCGTTCCGTGAAGTGTCTTAGAATTTAGGAACTAAACCTGTACTTGGCGTTCCGTGAAGTGTCTTAGAATTTAGGAACTAAACCTGTATTTGGTGTTCCGTGAAGTGTCTTAGAATTTAGGAAGCAACCTTTAGCCAATATACTTTGAGTATAAACCCTTCAATGTTGTTCAGAATATGATTTCAATATTTTCAAAATGTAAAATGAAAAAAAAACCCAGCTGAATAGAATTTGCATTTGGTTGATTCTAACATTCAAACCTCTTTGATTTGATATTGTAAATTAATTTGATATGATATATGATTTGGATTTTGCAAAATGTATTGGATTTGATATATATATGTGTGTGTGTGTATATATATATATATATATATATACCTTGAGAACTCTTGAATTTAAGTTGTTTCAATTGCTTAATTTGTGCAGTGGTCATCAAGCTAAAGGTGTATGAAAATGTGATGACTGATATTTTTATCTAAGTAAAAAATAAAATGAATCTATAAGAAATTACCTTAAAGTATGTTTTAAATTATCACTCAACACAGTTTCCTTTGTATGTCTTCATATCAATGATTATTTAATTAATAAAATGAAAATAAACATTTTCAGCAACTGCGTTACCAACTCCAGTTAGCAGATGGCGATATCCGCATTTAATGAGACGTTGCTAATGTGACGTATAATCTAGTGGACGGAACGCTTCTTCAACAACATGGCTACTGATTCAATCACCTCGGAACATACATAAAACATATACATTAAAGCGCTTTAGACGTTTCAGTTAGTTTAAAACACGTTTATGTCGTATCTAGTTACCCTTCATTTCTTTATTTATGTTTTTGTTAGCCATCTAGATGGGTGGTTAAATTACCAGTAGCCTAGAAGCTAATTAATGATAGCTAGCTAGCGTTACCTTGCTAACATCCTCGACCATGAGCTCACCAAGCTACACCCCACCTGCTAAAGAAGAGGAGGTCTGCTGGACGAAGAAAGAAGCCCCCGTGAAAGAGGAGGACGAAGAGGAGGCTGTTTCAGTTAAACAAGAAGTAGAGGGTGAAGCTGTTGGAGTGAAAGAAGAGGAGGAAGAGGAGGTGGATGTTACTGTGGAGGAAGAGAAACAAGACAGTGCCGCTTTGGGAGTGAAAGAGGAGGAATTGACTGTCACAGTGAAAGAAGAAGATATTTTCAGAGTGAAAGAGGAGGAGGATGCCGTCTTTGGAGTGAAGGAGGAGGGGAGATTACTGTCACATGGGAGGAGGAGGAGGAAGAGATTGGAGATATAATTAACACCAGTGAGTACCGTCTCAAAACCAGAAGTAAATACTATGCAGTTGTTAAGCTATTGTGTGGTTTTTACTGAAGTAATATACTTGAATATGTAGTTCTGTACTGTAGAAATGGTTAACGCTGTCAGATAGTGTATCACCATCAAACAGAGGGCCGTTAACAATGGGTCAATGCATCCTATGACATTGATCAAAATACTGTAGTCCTCATTATCTATTATTATAGAGCTCTGCTCAGCCTGTAACCATGACATTATCTATTATTATAGAGCTCTGCTCAGCCTGTAAACATGACATTATCTATTATTATAGAGCTCTGCTCAGCCTGAAGACATGACATTATCTATTATTATAGAGCTCTGTTCAGCCTGTAACCATGACATTATCTATTATTATAGAGCTCTGCTCAGCCTGTAACCATGACATTATCTATTATTATAGAGCTCTGCTCAGCCTAAAAACATGACATTATCTATTATTATAGAGCTCTGTTCAGCCTGTAACCATGACATTATCTATTATTATAGAGCTCTGTTCAGCCTGTAACCATGACATTATCTATTATTATAGAGCTCTGCTCAGCCTGTAACCATGACATTATCTATTATTATAGAGCTCTGCTCAACATGACATTATCTATTATTATAGAGCTCTGCTCAGCCTATAAACATGACATTATCTATTATTATAGAGCTCTGTTCAGCCTTAAAACATGACATTATCTATTATTATAGAGCTCTGCTCAGCCTAAAAACATGACATTATCTATTATTATAGAGCTCTGCTCAGCCTGTAACCATGACATTATCTATTATTATAGACCTCTGTTCAGCCTGTAACCATGACATTATCTATTATTATAGAGCTCTGCTCAGCCTAAAAACATGACATTATCTATTATTATAGAGCTCTGTTCAGCCTGTAAACATGACATTATCTGTTATTATAGAGCTCTGCTCAGCCTGTAAACATGACATTATCTATTATTATAGAGCTCTGCTCAGCCTGAAGACATGACATTATCTATTATGATAGAGCTCTGTTCAGCCTGTAAACATGACATTATCTATTATTATAGAGCTCTGCTCAGCCTGTAAACATGACATTATCTATTATTATAGAGCTCTGCTCAGCCTGTAAACATGACATTATCTATTATTATAGAGCTCTGCTCAGCCTGTAAACATGACATTATCTATTATTATAGAGCTCTGCTCAGCCTGTAAACATGACATTATCTATTATTATAGAGCTCTGTTCAGCCTATAAACATGACATTATCTATTATTATAGAGCTCTGTTCAGCCTATAAACATGACATTATCTATTATTATAGAGCTCTGTTCAGCCTATAAACATGACATTATCTATTATTATAGAGCTCTGTTCAGCCTATAAACATGACATTATCTATTATTATAGAGCTCTGTTCAGCCTATAAACATGACATTATCTATTATTATAGAGCTCTGTTCAGCCTATAAACATGACATTATCTATTATTATAGAGCTCTGCTCAGCCTATAAACATGACATTATCTATTATTATAGAGCTCTGTTCAGCCTATAAACATGACATTATCTATTATTATAGAGCTCTGTTCAGCCTATAAACATGACATTATCTATTATTATAGAGCTCTGTTCAGCCTATAAACATGACATTATCTATTATTATAGAGCTCTGCTCAGCCTAAAGACATGACATTATCTATTATATAGCTCTGCTCAGCCTGTAAACATTACATTATCTATTATTATAGAGCTCTGCTCAGCCTGTAACCATGACATTATCTATTATATAGCTCTGCTCAGCCTGTAACCATGACATTATCTATTATATAGCTCTGCTCAGCCTGTAACCATGACATTATCTATTATTATAGAGCTCTGTTCAGCCTATAAACATGACATTATCTATTATTATAGAGCTCTGCTCAGCCTATAAACATGACATTATCTATTATTATAGAGCTCTGTTCAGCCTATAAACATGACATTATCTATTATTATAGAGCTCTGTTCAGCCTATAAACATGACATTATCTATTATTATAGAGCTCTGTTCAGCCTATAAACATGACATTATCTATTATTATAGAGCTCTGTTCAGCCTATAAACATGACATTATCTATTATTATAGAGCTCTGTTCAGCCTATAAACATGACATTATCTATTATTATAGAGCTCTGCTCAGCCTGTAACCATGACATTATCTATTATTATAGAGCTCTGCTCAGCCTGTAAACATGACATTATCTATTATTATAGAGCTCTGCTCAGCCTGTAACCATGACATTATCTATTATTATAGAGCTCTGCTCATTCCATGAAAGCAGATTATACTTGAAGCTCTACATTATTATTATTATAGTAGCCACCAAGTTTTTCTTTAAATGAGGAATCATTTCTGGTTTAAACCTCATAGGTAGACAGTTTTATCATGTGCTGGTTTCATTCTGGTCTCTGATTAGTATTTAATTGAATGCTATTTTTTGTCTTTAGCAGGAGAAAGACCAGACACCCACTCTGACAGCAGGAACAGTCCTTCAGGGGAACCAGACCCAGAGACGCCCAAACCAGCGAGACCACATCACTGCTCCCGCTGTGGAAAGAGTTTTACTAAGTTACGGAATCTAAAAGAGCATGAGAGGACACACACAGGAGAAAAGCCTTACCAATGTTCCCAGTGTGGAAAGAGTTTTACCGTGTTAACTAACCTGAAAAGGCATGAGAGAATACACACAGGAGAAAAGCCTTACCAATGTTCCCAATGTGAAAAGAGTTTTACTGTGTTAGTTAACCTGAAAAGACATGAGAGAATACACACAGGAGAAAAGCCTTATCAATGTTCTCTGTGTGGCAAGAGTTTTACCCAGTTAAGGTCCCTGAAAAGGCATGAGAGAGTACACTCTGGAGAGAAGCCTTATCAATGTTCCCATTGTGGAAGAAGTTTTAGGTCGTCTGCAAACATGAAGGAGCATGAGAGGACACACACAGGAGAAAAGCCTTTCCAATGCTCACATTGTGGAAAGAGTTTTACCCATCTAGTGAGCCTGAAAAGACATGAGAGAATGCACACAGGAGAAATGCCCTACCAATGCTCACATTGTGGAAAGAGTTTTTCCCAATCAGCAAAACTGAAAAGACATAAGAGAATGCACACTGGAGAGAAGCCTTTCAAATGCTCCCATTGTGGAAAGAGTTTTACCCAATCAGGGGGCCTGAAAAAGCATGAGATAGAGAAGAAGCTATGTTCTTTATGTTCTTGACTGAGAATGTGTTTTTGTTAATGACAACTTCAATAAAACCTAATAAAAATATATTTTTTAAATATTTGTTATAATTTCAATACTTTAATTGAATATAGAGTACCTCTGTTTTTAAGTATACGTTCTCTGTGGATGGAGTGGAGCATTAAATATAGAGTCCTGGACAGAGTCTTGTCCATCAGTCGCTGTGGATGGAGTGGAGCATTAAATATAGAGTCCTGGACAGAGTCTTGTCCATCAGTCGCTGTGGATGGAGGGGAACATTAAATATAGAGTCCTGGACAGAGTCTTGTCCATCAGTCGCTGTGGATGGAGGGGAACATTAAATATAGAGTCCTGGACAGAGTCTTGTCCATCAGTCGCTGTGGATGGAGTGGAGCATTAAATATAGAGTCCTGGACAGAGTCTTGTCCATCAGTCGCTGTGGATGGAGGGGAACATTAAATATAGAGTCCTGGACAGAGTCTTGTCCATTAGTCGCTGTGGATGGAGGGGAACATTAAATATAGAGTCCTGGACAGAGTCTTGTCCATCAGTCGCTGTGGATGGAGTGGAGCATTAAATATAGAGTCCTGGACAGAGTCTTGTCCATCAGTCGCTGTGGATGGAGTGGAGCATTAAATATAGAGTCCTGGACAGAGTCTTGTCCATCAGTCGCTGTGGATGGAGTGGAGCATTAAATATAGAGTCCTGGACAGAGTCTTGTCCATCAGTCACTGTGGATGGAGTGGAGCATTAAATATAGAGTCCTGGACAGAGTCTTGTCCATCAGTCGCTGTGGATGGAGTGGAGCATTAAATATAGAGTCCTGGACAGAGTCTTGTCCATCAGTCGCTGTGGATGGAGGGGAACATTAAATATAGAGTCCTGGACAGAGTCTTGTCCATCAGTCGCTGTGGATGGAGGGGAACATTAAATATAGAGTCCTGGACAGAGTCTTGTCCATCAGTCACTGTGGATGGAGTGGAACATTAAATATAGAGTCCTGGACAGAGTCTTGTCCATCAGTCGCTGTGGATGGAGTGGAGCATTAAATATAGAGTCCTGGACAGAGTCTTGTCCATCAGTCGCTGTGGATGGAGTGGAGCATTAAATATAGAGTCCTGGACAGAGTCTTGTCCATCAGTCGCTGTGGATGCAGTGGAGCATTAAATATAGAGTCCTGGACAGAGTCTTGTCCGTCAGTCGCTGTGGATGGAGTGGAGCATTAAATATAGAGTCCTGGACAGAGTCTTGTCCATCAGTCGCTGTGGATGGAGTGGAGCATTAAATATAGAGTCCTGGACAGAGTCTTGTCCATCAGTCGCTGTGGATGGAGGGGAACATTAAATATAGAGTCCTGGACAGAGTCTTGTCCATTAGTCGCTGTGGATGGAGGGGAACATTAAATATAGAGTCCTGGACAGAGTCTTGTCCATCAGTCGCTGTGGATGGAGGGGAACATTAAATATAGAGTCCTGGACAGAGTCTTGTCCATCAGTCGCTGTGGATGGAGTGGAACATTAAATATAGAGTCCTGGACAGAGTCTTGTCCATCAGTCGCTGTGGATGGAGGGGAACATTAAATATAGAGTCCTGGACAGAGTCTTGTCCATTAGTCGCTGTGGATGGAGGGGAACATTAAATATAGAGTCCTGGACAGAGTCTTGTCCATCAGTCGCTGTGGATGGAGTGGAGCATTAAATATAGAGTCCTGCACAGAGTCTTGTTCATCAGTCGCTGTGGATGGAGTGGAGCATTAAATATAGAGTCCTGGACAGAGTCTTGTCCATCAGTCGCTGTGGATGGAGTGGAGCATTAAATATAGAGTCCTGGACAGAGTCTTGTCCATCAGTCACTGTGGATGGAGTGGAGCATTAAATATAGAGTCCTGGACAGAGTCTTGTCCATCAGTCGCTGTGGATGGAGTGGAGCATTAAATATAGAGTCCTGGACAGAGTCTTGTCCATCAGTCACTGTGGGTGGAGGGGAACATTAAATATAGAGTCCTGGACAGAGTCTTGTCCATCAGTCGCTGTGGATGGAGGGGAACATTAAATATAGAGTCCTGGACAGAGTCTTGTCCATCAGTCACTGTGGATGGAGTGGAACATTAAATATAGAGTCCTGGACAGAGTCTTGTCCATCAGTCGCTGTGGATGGAGTGGAGCATTAAATATAGAGTCCTGGACAGAGTCTTGTCCATCAGTCGCTGTGGATGGAGTGGAGCATTAAATATAGAGTCCTGGACAGAGTCTTGTCCATCAGTCGCTGTGGATGGTGGAACATTAAATATAGAGTCCTGGACAGAGTCTTGTCCATCAGTCACTGTGGATGGAGTGGAGCATTAAATATAGAGTCCTGGACTGAGTCTTGTCCATCAGTCGGTGTGGATGGAGTGGAACATTAAATATAGAGTCCTGGACAGAGTCTTGTCCATCAGTCGCTGTGGATGGAGTGGAGCATTAAATATAGAGTCCTGGACAGAGTCTTGTCCGTCAGTCGCTGTGGATGGAGTGGAGCATTAAATATAGAGTCCTGGACAGAGTCTTGTCCATCAGTCGCTGTGGATGGAGTGGAGCATTAAATATAGAGTCCTGGACAGAGTCTTGTCCATCAGTCGCTGTGGATGGAGGGGAACATTAAATATAGAGTCCTGGACAGAGTCTTGTCCGTCAGTCACTGTGGATGGAGTGGAGCCCGAGACACAGCTCCTTGATATGTTGCCTGATCTCCTCTCCAGCTGTGATATAATAGTTTTATCAAGTACATTAAACTAGACTTGGGGTTTCACACTTTATCTTTTGTCGTAGTGATAAACTTTGCCTTTAGGGTTGGTCGTTGACCAGCTCCATTATTGCAATAGAAATGACAAATTCTCTTTAACTTGATTAGAATTACCACGACACTCTGCTCGGGTCATGAAAATCCATTTCATGAAGCTCCAGACGAATAGTTATTGTGCTGACGATGTTGCTTCCAGACGCAGTTTGGAACTCGCTTCACCACTCGGCAGTCCCGTCCTGTGAGCTTGTGTGTCCTACCACTTCGTAGCTGAGCCGTTGTTTGCTCCTAGACTTTTGTGTCCTACCACTTCGTAGCTGAGCCGTTGTTGCTCCTAGACTTGTGTGTCCTACCACTTCGTAGCTGAGCCGTTGTTGCTCCTAGACTTTTGTGTCCTACCACTTCGTAGCTGAGCCGTTGTTGCTCCTAGACTTGTGTGTCCTACCACTTCGTAGCTGAGCCGTTGTTGCTCCTAGACTTGTGTGTCCTACCACTTCGTAGCTGAGCCGTTGTTGCTCCTAGACTTGTGTGTCCTACCACTTCGTAGCTGAGCCGTTGTTGCTCCTAGACTTTGTGTCCTACCACTTCGTAGCTGAGCCGTTGTTGCTCCTAGACTTGTGTGTCCTACCACTTTGTAGCTGAGCCGTTGTTGCTCCTAGACTTGTGTGTCCTACCACTTCGTAGCTGAGCCGTTGTTGCTCCTAGACTTTTGTGTCCTACCACTTCGTAGCTGAGCCGTTGTTGCTCCTAGTCTTGTGTGTCCTACCACTTCGTAGCTGAGCCGTTGTTGCTCCTAGACTTGTGTGTCCTACCACTTCGTAGCTGAGCCGTTGTTGCTCCTAGACTTTGTGTCCTACCACTTCGTAGCTGAGCCGTTGTTGCTCCTAGTCTTGTGTGTCCTACCACTTCGTAGCTGAGCCGTTGTTGCTCCTAGACTTGTGTGTCCTACCACTTCGTAGCTGAGCCGTTGTTGCTCCTAGACTTTTGTGTCCTACCACTTCGTAGCTGAGCCGTTGTTGCTCCTAGACTTGTGTGTCCTACCACTTCGTAGCTGAGCCGTTGTTGCTCCTAGACTTGTGTGTCCTACCACTTCGTAGCTGAGCCGTTGTTGCTCCTAGACTTTTGTGTCCTACCACTTCGTAGCTGAGCCGTTGTTGCTCCTAGACTTTTTCCAACTTCACGAGAACAGCACTTTCTGTTAACCGGGAGGGCAACTCTAGCAGGGAAGAAATTTGACGAACTGACTTGTTGGTAAAGGTGAACATCGTATGACGGGTGCCACGTTGAAAGTCACTGAGCTCTTCAGTAAAAAGCCATTCTGCCGCACATGTTTGTCTATGGAGATTGCATGGCTGTGTGCTCGATTTTATACACCTGTCAGCAACGGGTTTGGCTGCAATAGCAAAATACGCTAAATTTTTTGAAGGGGTGTCCACATACTTTTGTATATACAGTTGTAGCCGGAAAATATTGACACCCCTTGCACTTTTTTCAAATAATACACCATTTCTTCCAGAAAACTGTTCAATTGAAAACATATTTTAGTGTCCACATAAGTGTGTCTCCGGTATTGTAGTCGAACAAAAACCGGAATATTTTATCAAGTGTCGGCTTATTACACAAAGACATCCTAAAATGGCCTAGAAAACATCAGTGGCACCTTCCGAGAAGTAGTGAAAAATAATTAGATTTCAAGCAGGTGATTCTCCTTTACTTTGGAATTGAACTCACCTGTGGTGAAGCTGCAGGTACCTGCAGTATAACAATCACTCATTCAGCCAGTTTGAATAGAGAAAAGGACTCATTCAACCAGTTTGAATAGAGAAAAGGACTCATTCAACCAGTTTGAATAGAGAAAAGGACTCATTCAACCAGTTTGAATAGAGAAAAGGACTCATTCAACCAGTTTGAATAGAGAAAAGGACTCATTCAACCAGTTTGAATAGAGAAAAGGACTCATTCAGCCAGTTTGAATAGAGAAAAGGACTCATTCAGCCAGTTTGAATAGAGAAAAGGACTCATTCAGCCAGTTTGAATAGAGAAAAGGACTCATTCAACCAGTTTGAATAGAGAAAAGGACTCATTCAGCCAGTTTGAATAGAGAAAAGGACTCATTCAGCCAGTTTGAATAGAGAAAAGGACTCATTCAGCCAGTTTGAATAGAGAAAAGGACTCATTCAACCAGTTTGAATAGAGAAAAGGACTCATTCAACCAGTTTGAATAGAGAAAAGGACTCATTCAGCCAGTTTGAATAGAGAAAAGGACTCATTCAACCAGTTTGAATAGAGAAAAGGACTCATTCAACCAGTTTGAATAGAGAAAAGGACTCATTCAGCCAGTTTGAATAGAGAAAAGGACTCATTCAGCCAGTTTGAATAGAGAAAAGGACTCATTCAGCCAGTTTGAATAGAGAAAAGGACTCATTCAACCAGTTTGAATAGAGAAAAGGACTCATTCAACCAGTTTGAATAGAGAAAAGGACTCATTCAGTTTGAATAGAGAAAAGGACTCATTCAGCCAGTTTGAATAGAGAAAAGGACTCATTCAGCCAGTTTGAATAGAGAAAAGGACTCATTCAACCAGTTTGAATAGAGAAAAGGACTCATTCAGCCAGTTTGAATAGAGAAAAGGACTCATTCAGACAGTTTGAATAGAGAAAAGGACTCATTCAGCCAGTTTGAATAGAGAAAAGGACTCATTCAACCAGTTTGAATAGAGAAAAGGACTCATTCAGCCAGTTTGAATAGAGAAAAGGACTCATTCAGCCAGTTTGAATAGAGAAAAGGACTCATTCAGCCAGTTTGAATAGAGAAAATGACTCATTCAGCCAGTTTGAATAGAGAAAAGGACTCATTCAACCAGTTTGAATAGAGAAAAGGACTCATTCAGCCAGTTTGAATAGAGAAAAGGACTCATTCAACCAGTTTGAATAGAGAAAAGGACTCATTCAGCCAGTTTGAATAGAGAAAAGGACTCATTCAGCCAGTTTGAATAGAGAAAAGGACTCATTCAACCAGTTTGAATAGAGAAAAGGACTCATTCAGCCAGTTTGAATAGAGAAAAGGACTCATTCAGTTTGAATAGAGAAAAGGACTCATTCAGCCAGTTTGAATAGAGAAAAGGACTCATTCAACCAGTTTGAATAGAGAAAAGGACTCATTCAACCAGTTTGAATAGAGAAAAGGACTCATTCAGCCAGTTTGAATAGAGAAAAGGACTCATTCAGCCAGTTTGAATAGAGAAAAGGACTCATTCAGCCAGTTTGAATAGAGAAAAGGACTCATTCAACCAGTTTGAATAGAGAAAAGGACTCATTCAACCAGTTTGAATAGAGAAAAGGACTCATTCAGTTTGAATAGAGAAAAGGACTCATTCAGCCAGTTTGAATAGAGAAAAGGACTCATTCAGCCAGTTTGAATAGAGAAAAGGACTCATTCAACCAGTTTGAATAGAGAAAAGGACTCATTCAGCCAGTTTGAATAGAGAAAAGGACTCATTCAGCCAGTTTGAATAGAGAAAAGGACTCATTCAGCCAGTTTGAATAGAGAAAAGGACTCATTCAGCCAGTTTGAATAGAGAAAAGGACTCATTCAGCCAGTTTGAATAGAGAAAAGGACTCATTCAGCCAGTTTGAATAGAGAAAAGGACTCATTCAACCAGTTTGAATAGAGAAAAGGACTCATTCAGCCAGTTTGAATAGAGAAAAGGACTCATTCAACCAGTTTGAATAGAGAAAAGGACTCATTCAGCCAGTTTGAATAGAGAAAAGGACTCATTCAGCCAGTTTGAATAGAGAAAAGGACTCATTCAACCAGTTTGAATAGAGAAAAGGACTCATTCAACCAGTTTGAATAGAGAAAAGGACTCATTCAGTTTGAATAGAGAAAAGGACTCATTCAGCCAGTTTGAATAGAGAAAAGGACTCATTCAGCCAGTTTGAATAGAGAAAAGGACTCATTCAACCAGTTTGAATAGAGAAAAGGACTCATTCAACCAGTTTGAATAGAGAAAAGGACTCATTCAGCCAGTTTGAATAGAGAAAAGGACTCATTCAGACAGTTTGAATAGAGAAAGGACTCATTCAACCAGTTTGAATAGAGAAAAGGACTCATTCAACCAGTTTGAATAGAGAAAAGGACTCATTCAGCCAGTTTGAATAGAGAAAAGGACTCATTCAGCCAGTTTGAATAGAGAAAAGGACTCATTCAGCCAGTTTGAATAGAGAAAAGGACTCATTCAGCCAGTTTGAATAGAGAAAAGGACTCATTCAGCCAGTTTGAAAAGAGAAAAGGACTCATTCAGCCAGTTTGAATAGAGAAAACTCATTCAACCAGTTTGAATAGAGAAAAGCACTCATTCAACCAGTTTGAATAGAGAAAAGGACTCATTCAACCAGTTTGAATAGAGAAAAGGACTCATTCAGCCAGTTTGAATAGAGAAAAGGACTCATTCAGACAGTTTGAATAGAGAAAAGGACTCATTCAGCCAGTTTGAATAGAGAAAAGGACTCATTCAGCCAGTTTGAATAGAGAAAAGGACTCATTCAGCCAGTTTGAATAGAGAAAATGACTCATTCAGCCAGTTTGAATAGAGAAAAGGACTCATTCAACCAGTTTGAATAGAGAAAAGGACTCATTCAGCCAGTTTGAATAGAGAAAAGGACTCATTCAACCAGTTTGAATAGAGAAAAGGACTCATTCAGCCAGTTTGAATAGAGAAAAGGACTCATTCAGCCAGTTTGAATAGAGAAAAGGACTCATTCAACCAGTTTGAATAGAGAAAAGGACTCATTCAACCAGTTTGAATAGAGAAAAGGACTCATTCAGTTTGAATAGAGAAAAGGACTCATTCAGCCAGTTTGAATAGAGAAAAGGACTCATTCAACCAGTTTGAATAGAGAAAAGGACTCATTCAACCAGTTTGAATAGAGAAAAGGACTCATTCAGCCAGTTTGAATAGAGAAAAGGACTCATTCAGCCAGTTTGAATAGAGAAAAGGACTCATTCAGCCAGTTTGAATAGAGAAAAGGACTCATTCAACAAGTTTGAATAGAGAAAAGGAATCATTCAGCCAGTTTGAATAGAGAAAGGACTCATTCAACCAGTTTGAATAGAGAAAAGGACTCATTCAGCCAGTTTGAATAGAGAAAAGGACTCATTCAACCAGTTTGAATAGAGAAAAGGACTCATTCAGCCAGTTTGAATAGAGAAAAGGACTCATTCAGACAGTTTGAATAGAGAAAAGGACTCATTCAGCCAGTTTGAATAGAGAAAAGGACTCATTCAGCCAGTTTGAATAGAGAAAAGGACTCATTCAGCCAGTTTGAATAGAGAAAAGGACTCATTCAGCCAGTTTGAATAGAGAAAAGGACTCATTCAACCAGTTTGAATAGAGAAAAGGACTCATTCAACCAGTTTGAATAGAGAAAAGGACTCATTCAACCAGTTTGAATAGAGAAAAGGACTCATTCAACCAGTTTGAATAGAGAAAAGGACTCATTCAGCCAGTTTGAATAGAGAAAAGGACTCATTCAGCCAGTTTGAATAGAGAAAATGACTCATTCAGCCAGTTTGAATAGAGAAAAGGACTCATTCAACCAGTTTGAATAGAGAAAAGGACTTATTCAACCAGTTTGAATAGAGAAAAGGACTTATTCAACCAGTTTGAATAGAGAAAAGGACTCATTCAGCCAGTTTGAATAGAGAAAAGGACTCATTCAGCCAGTTTGAATAGAGAAAAGGACTCATTCAACCAGTTTGAATAGAGAAAAGGACTCATTCAACCAGTTTGAATAGAGAAAAGGACTCATTCAGTTTGAATAGAGAAAAGGACTCATTCAGCCAGTTTGAATAGAGAAAAGGACTCATTCAGCCAGTTTGAATAGAGAAAGGGACTCATTCAACCAGTTTGAATAGAGAAAAGGACTCATTCAACCAGTTTGAATAGAGAAAAGGACTCATTCAGCCAGTTTGAATAGAGAAAAGGACTCATTCAGACCAGTTTGAATAGAGAAAAGGACTCATTCAACCAGTTTGAATAGAGAAAAGGACTCATTCAACCAGTTTGAATAGAGAAAAGGACTCATTCAGCCAGTTTGAATAGAGAAAAGGACTCATTCAGAGTTTGAATAGAGAAAAGGACTCATTCAGCCAGTTTGAATAGAGAAAAGGACTCATTCAGCCAGTTTGAATAGAGAAAAGGACTCATTCAGCCAGTTTGAATAGAGAAAAGGACTCATTCAGCCAGTTTGAATAGAGAAAAGGACTCATTCAGCCAGTTTGAATAGAGAAAGGGACTCATTCAGCCAGTTTGAATAGAGAAAGGACTCATTCAACCAGTTTGAATAGAGAAAAGGACTCATTCAACCAGTTTGAATAGAGAAAAGGACTCATTCAACCAGTTTGAATAGAGAAAAGGACTCATTCAGCCAGTTTGAATAGAGAAAAGGACTCATTCAGCCAGTTTGAATAGAGAAAAGGACTCATTCAGCCAGTTTGAATAGAGAAAAGGACTCATTCAGCCAGTTTGAATAGAGAAAAGGACTCATTCAGCCAGTTTGAATAGAGAAAAGGACTCATTCAGCCAGTTTGAATAGAGAAAAGGACTCATTCAACCAGTTTGAATAGAGAAAAGGACTCATTCAACCAGTTTGAATAGAGAAAAGGACTCATTCAACCAGTTTGAATAGAGAAAAGGACTCATTCAGCCAGTTTGAATAGAGAAAAGGACTCATTCAGCCAGTTTGAATAGAGAAAACTCATTCAACCAGTTTGAATAGAGAAAAGGACTCATTCAACCAGTTTGAATAGAGAAAAGGACTCATTCAACCAGTTTGAATAGAGAAAAGGACTCATTCAGCCAGTTTGAATAGAGAAAAGGACTCATTCAGCCAGTTTGAATAGAGAAAAGGACTCATTCAACCAGTTTGAATAGAGAAAAGGACTCATTCAGCCAGTTTGAATAGAGAAAAGGACTCATTCAGCCAGTTTGAATAGAGAAAAGGACTCATTCAGACAGTTTGAATAGAGAAAAGGACTCATTCAGCCAGTTTGAATAGAGAAAAGGACTCATTCAGCCAGTTTGAATAGAGAAAAGGACTCATTCAACAAGTTTGAATAGAGAAAAGGAATCATTCAGCCAGTTTGAATAGAGAAAAGGACTCATTCAACCAGTTTGAATAGAGAAAAGGACTCATTCAGCCAGTTTGAATAGAGAAAAGGACTCATTCAACCAGTTTGAATAGAGAAAAGGACTCATTCAGCCAGTTTGAATAGAGAAAAGGACTCATTCAGACAGTTTGAATAGAGAAAAGGACTCATTCAGCCAGTTTGAATAGAGAAAAGGACTCATTCAGCCAGTTTGAATAGAGAAAAGGACTCATTCAGCCAGTTTGAATAGAGAAAAGGACTCATTCAACCAGTTTGAATAGAGAAAAGGACTCATTCAACCAGTTTGAATAGAGAAAAGGACTCATTCAGACAGTTTGAATAGAGAAAGGACTCATTCAACCAGTTTGAATAGAGAAAAGGACTCATTCAACCAGTTTGAATAGAGAAAGGGGAGTTTCTCAGCCACCATGTTTCTACACCTGCATTACTTGCTGTTCAGGGTTTTAGGCTGGGTTTCTGTACAGCACTTTGAGATATCAGCTGATGTACTAAGGGCTATATAAATACATTTGATTTGATTTGACTTTGGTGGTCAAGATGTGTTGGTATCTGTACTGATGGCGCAAAGGACTCATTCAACCAGGAATCATTCAGCCATGACAGGGAGAGATAATGGAGTTGTAACACGTGCAAGAGTTGCTGAACTTGGGTCCACTGCAGCATCCACCAGAGGCTCCTGCTGCCAAGGGAATGCCTGACAGCTTGAAAGACGTTTGACACTACAGTGAAAATGGTTAACTTTGAATAAAGCAAAGGCCCCTGAACTCTCATGTATTTTCTGCACTATGTAATGCTTTTACAACAACAGAAGTGGTTAATAGATGGAAAGTAAATGACTCATTTTTTTAAATTATTTTTTATTTGAGAGAAGAGCTTAAAGTTTTCTTTACTGACCATAATGTTCACTTGTCAGCCCCCTTTGCATGGTGAAAAGTTTCCCACCAGTTTGGCCCGTAGGGAAATTGTTTTTTTCAGCCAGTGATCTGAATCTAGGATTACAGGGACTCTCCGCAACTATATTTAATAGAGAAAAGGACAACATTCAGGCTGCTGGTTAAACTGTCAGAGCTCTTCTCTGTCTGCATTAAACAGATCATTCCATTGTTGTATGATGTTTTTGTGGAATGAACTCAAGTTTGAGACAAAATGGGTGGTCCTTCAGCCAGTTTGAATAGAGCAAAGGCGCATTCAGCCAGGGTAGTGGGTTCATTCAGGGACCAGTTTGAATAGTAGAATGTATGCACACATGACTGTAAATAGATAAAAGCGTCTGGTAAATGGCATATATTATTATTATTATTATTATATATTATTATTATGTCAATGTGATATAGCGAAGCACCTGAGTGAGTTTGAATAGCGCAATTACACAGGTACTTTCCCTGAAACGGATTGACACAAACAACTGGATTCGTTATCCCCTTTCATGCCCTGCCTCCAGTCCACTTATCGATATCTGAACAAAGAGAGCCTCATCGAAATTGCAACAAGCTGTTCTGTGAAAATGTAATTTAAATCAGAAGCCACTGCCAGATTTCTGGATAGGGCTCGCTCAGAGTATCCTGCCTTGGCAAATCGCGCTGTTAAGACACTGATACCCTTTGCAACCACATACCTATGTGAGAAAAGGATTCTCGGCCATCACTAGCATGAAAACTAAATACAGACACAGACTGTGTGTGGATTATTTTTAAGACTCTTGAATACAACCCAACATCAGAGTTATGTGCATCAAACACACCCTTCTCATTAACCTGTGGTGAGTTACTCACAATTTTCAATGAACAAATAAGGTTTTAGATGTAAGATGGTTAAATAAAGAGCAAATTTATTGATTATTATTATATTATTATTTGTGCCCTAGTCCTGAATAAGAGCTCTTTGTCACTTCCCACGAGCCAGGCTGTGACAAAAACTAGTGTGTGTGTGTGGCAGGTTTACAATGATGGAAAAAACAAGATTTGAGAGTGCGCTGACCCTGGTGCCAGTTTGAACCGATGTGAAACGGCTAGCTATTAGCGGTGGTGCGCGCTAAAGCGTTTCAATCGGTGACGTCACTTGCTTTGAGACCCTGAAGTAGTGGTTCCCCTTGCTCGGCAAGGGTTTCAGGCTTTTTGAGCGATGGGTAAAGGACTCTTCAGGGTGACTGTTTGAATGTGCAGAGGGTCCCTGGTTCGAGCCAGGTGGGGACGGACTAAAGTTATACTGTTACACTAGAGCTGGAGGTTTAATGTTTGAAGGTGTACGGGACTATAAAACGTTTGGGAACCACAGCTGTAGACCATGTTATTATGTTGAATAAGCTGTCCTGATAGGTTAATATAGACCATGTTATTATACTGAATAAGCTTCCTGATAGGGTAATATAGACCATGTTATTCTGTTGAATAAGCTGTCCTGATAGTGTAATATAGACCATGTTATTATATTGAATAAGCTGTCCTGATAGGGTAATATAGACCATGTTATTATATTGAATAAGCTGTCCTGATAGGGTAATATAGACCATGTTATTATATTGAATAAGCTGTCCTGATAGGGTAATATAGACCATGTTATTATGCCAGTTTGAATGTTGAATAAGCTGTCCTGATAGGGTAATATAGACCATGTTATTATATTGAATAAGCTGTCCTGATAGGGTAATATACATTTACATACATTTACATTTAAGTCATTTAGCAGACGCTCTTATCCAGAGCGAGTTACAAATTGGTGCATTCACCTTATGACATCCAGAGAACAGTCACTTTACAATAGTGCATCTAAATCTTAATAGGGGGGTGAAAGGATTACTTATCCTATCCTAGGTATTCCTTAAAGAGGTGGGGTTTCAGGTGTCTCCGGAAGGTGGTGATTGACTCCGCTGTCCTGGCGTCGTGAGGGAGTTTGTTCCACCATTGGGGGCCAGAGCAGCAACAGTTTTGACTGGGCTGAAAAGGAACTGTATTCAGCCAGTGGTAGGGAGGCGAGCAGGCCAGAGGTGGATGAACGCAGTGCCCTTGTTTGGGTGTAGGGCCTGATCAGAGCCTGGAGGTACTGAGGTGCCGTTCCCCTCACAGCTCCGTTCAGTGCAAGCACCATGGTCTTGTAGCGGATGCGAGGTTCAACTGGAAGCCAGTGGAGAGTTTGAGCGGAGGAGCGGGGTGAATGAGAGAACTTGGGAAGGTTGAACACCAGACGGGCTGCGGCGTTCTGGATGAGTTGTAGGGGTTTAATGGCACAGGCAGGGAGCCCAGCCAACAGCGAGTTGCAGTAATCCAGACGGGAGATGACAAATTAGGACCTGCGCCAGTTCCTGTGTGAGGCAGGGTCGTACTCTGCGGATGTTGTAGAGCATGAACCTACAGGAACGGGCCACCGCCTTGATGTTAGTTGAGAACGACAGGGTGTTGTCCAGGATCACGCCAAGGTTCTTAGCGCTCTGGGAGGAGGACACAATGGAGTTGTCAACCAGTGATGGCGAGATCATGGAACGGGCAGTCCTTCCCAGGAGGAAGAGCAGCTCCGTCTTGCCGAGGTTCAGCTTGAGGTGGTGATCCGTCATCCACACTGATATGTCTGCCAGACATGCAGAGATGCGATTCGCCACCTGGTCATCAGAAGGGGGAAAGGAGAAGATTAATTGTGTGTCCAGTCTGCATAGCAATGATAGGAGAGACCATGTGAGGTTATGACAGAGCGAAGTGACTTGGTGTATAGCGAGAATAGGAGAGGGCCTAGAACAGAGCCCTGGGGGACACCAGTGGTGAGAGCGCGTTTGAGGAGACAGATTCTCGCCACGCCACCTGGTAGGAGCGACCTGTCAGGTAGGACGCAATCAAGCGTGGGCCGAGCCGGAGATGCCCAACCCGGAGAGGGTGGAGAGGAGGATCTGATGGTTCACAGTATCAAGGCAGCCGATAGGTCTAGAAGGATGAGAGCAGAGGAGAGAGAGTTAGCTTTAGTAATATAGACCATGTTATTATATTGAATAAGCTGTCCTGATAGGGTAATATAGGCCATGTTATTATATTGAATAAGCTGTCCTGATAGGGTAATATAGACCATGTTATTATATTGAATAAGCTGTCCTGATAGAGTAATATAGACCATGTTATTCTGTTGAATAAGCTGTCCTGATAGGGTAATATAGGCCATGTTATTATATTGAATAAGCTGTCCTGATAGGGTAATATAGACCATGCTATTATATTGAATAAGCTGTCCTGATAGGGTAATATAGACCATGTTATTATATTGAATAAGCTGTCCTGATAGGGTAATATAGACCATGCTATTATATTGAATAAGCTGTCCTGATAGGGTAATATAGACCATGCTATTATATTGAATAAGCTGTCCTGATAGGGTAATATAGACCATGCTATTATATTGAATAAGCTGTCCTGATAGGGTAATATAGACCATGTTATTATGTTGAATAAGCTGTCCTGATAGGGTAATATAGACCATGTTATTATACTGAATAAGCTGTCCTGATAGGGTAATATAGACCATGTTATTATGTTGAATAAGCTGTCCTGATAGGGTAATATAGACCATGTTATTATATTGAATAAGCTGTCCTGATAGGGTAATATAGACCATGTTATTATATTGAATAAGCTGTCCTGATAGGGTAATATAGACCATGTTATTATGTTGAATAAGCTGTCCTGATAGGGTAATATAGACCATGTTATTATATTGAATAAGCTGTCCTGATAGGGTAATATAGGCCATGTTATTATATTGAATAAGCTGTCCTGATAGGGTAATATAGACCATGTTATTATATTGAATAAGCTGTCCTGATAGGGTAATATAGACCATGTTATTATGTTGAATAAGCTGTCCTGATAGGGTAATATAGACCATGCTATTATATTGAATAAGCTGTCCTGATAGGGTAATATAGACCATGCTATTATATTGAATAAGCTGTCCTGATAGGGTAATATAGACCATGTTATTATATTGAATAAGCTGTCCTGATAGGGTAATATAGACCATGTTATTATATTGAATAAGCTGTCCTGATAGGGTAATATAGACCATGCTATTATATTGAATAAGCTGTCCTGATAGGGTAATATAGACCATGTTATTATATTGAATAAGCTGTCCTGATAGGGTAATATAGACCATGTTATTATATTGAATAAGCTGTCCTGATAGGGTAATATAGGCCATGTTATTATGTTGAATAAAGCCTAGCCAATGGCTGACTTCGCTAGCTAGATTTATCTCCCCAGTGACCACCAAAGAAAATCCTGATTGGATATTTTTTCTCTTCAGTGTTAACGCTTTCCTTTTTAACAAAAAAACTGAAGAATCAGAACATCATTGAAAATAATAATATAATAATTATTTTTAATTGTATTTTATAAATCCTTAGCCTTTCTTTGAAAGCGGAAAAGGCCCTCGTTGTTCGCCACTGTGTTTCAGTTAGTAATAATTTGTAAAGCGGCTCTATTTGCTTCTTTTTTTTCAACATTCTGAACGTCTAAATAATTAATGTTGTTCTGAAATATGAACACAGAAACACTGAACATTTTGGACTCTTTATTATGGCGGCGATTTGACAAAATTACAATCATGGTCCTGAATTGGACTCACATTTGTCTTGGTCTTGAGTCGGTCTCGAAATCAACACTGATTGGTCTTTTAATGACAGATAGTACAAAATATATCCAGAATTGTGCACATTTTCCATAATTTTCGCCATAATTATTCCTTTTCAAAGTAAACAGGATGGGACTCTTATCCTGAAGGATTCCAAAAACCTTTGACCCGGACGCACTTAGGTCTTCTTGCCTGTTTCGCAGCGGTCAACAAAGCTATTCTTTCAACCAGCTTGATAGCCCAAAATAAACCGAAACATTGACGGTCATAGGCCATTTTTGTGAACATTAACTAATCTTAGTGTTTTAAACACGCGTCTGTTTACGTATCTACTGGTTAAGTTTGACCTAATTTGCTCAATACATTTGCAAACCTGTTAAGATTGATACTGAGCCTAGCACTAGGATAGTCGCTAATGCTAAATAGCTAGCTGATATCTCCGACCATGAGCTCATTAAATTATTCCCCCTCTGCTAAAGAAGAGGAGGTTTGTTGCACGGAGACCGAAGCTCTGGGGCTGAACATTGTCGTGAAAGAAGAAGATGAGGGTGTTACAGTGAAAGGAGATGAAGATGTTTTCAGAATTAAAAAGGAGGAAGAGGAGGATGTTGCAGTGAAAGAAGAGAAAGAACATTTTGGGCCAGAAGAGGGGATAGAGGCTGTCATAGTGGAAGAAGAGGAGGTAGAAGCTTTCAGAATGAAAAAGGAGGAAGAGGAAGATATCACATTGAAAAAAGAGGAGGAGGATGTTACAGTGAAAGAAGAGAAAGAACAATTTGGAATGAAAGAGGAAGAGGGGATAGAGGCTGTCACAGTGGAAGAGGAGGAGGTAGAAGATTTCAGAATTAAAAAGGAGGAAGATGAGGCTGTCACAGTGGAAGAGGAGGAGGTGGAAGCTTCAATAATGAAAAGGGAGGAAGAGGAAGATATCACATTGAAAAAAGAGGAGGAGGATGTTATACTGAAAGAAGAGAGAGGACATTTTGGAGTGAAAGAGGAAGAGGATGCTATATCAATAAAAGAGGAGAAGGAAGACGTTTTGGGAGCGAAAGAGGATGATGATGAGGAGGAAGAAGAAGAAGGAGGAGGAGGGGAGGAGGAGGAGACAGAAGATCTGATTAACACCAGTGAGTATTGTCTTAAAAACAGGGGGCAGGAACTCTGCAGTATAAATATAAAAAAATATATATGCCATTTAGCAGACGCTTTTATCCAAAGCGACTTACAGTCATGTGTGCATACATTCTACGTATGGGTGGTCCCGGGGATCGAACCCACTACCCTGGCGTTACAAGCGCCATGCTCTACCAACTGAGCTACAGAAGGACCAGTGGTTGAACTGTGTTGTTTTTAAGGGATTCTACTGATGTTCGACACATGAATGTTGTTCTTTACTGAACGATTCTGCGATTGGTCCTTGCGGTTTTTAAAACGGTTAAACTAGTGATATATCGGCCTATAGCCATTCTTTATTGGGAGATTATAAACTGGGAGGTTGGAGCCTTGAATGCTGATTGGCTGAAAGCCATGGTATACCATGGGTATGACAAAACATACATTTTACTGCTCTAATTACGTTGGCAACCAGTTTATAATAACAATAAGGCAACTCGGGTGTTTGTGGTATATGGACAATATTCCACGGCTAAGGGCTGTATCCAGGCACTCTGCGTTGCGTCGTGCTTAAGAACAGCCCACAGCCGTGAATATTGCCCCCAGGGCCTTATTATTTAAATATAGCCTCATTTATAAATGCCCCCACGAGCTTTAGTTCAACTGTCACAGTTCCCATCAGAACCAATAATATAGGTTAAGTTGTACATTAAGCAAAACACAAATCTAAACGTAGACATTTCTAACGTATACAGTCCTAATGTTCCTGAAAGAAAGTGGAGCTAAAATTAAAGAGGAATCGTTCACGTTTAGTTTTATAAATAAAATATGTGAAATGTCCAGACTGGGTTTAATAGCCATACCCATTAAATAATACATTTTTAAATATAATAAATAAAAAATTCCAACTGTTAAAAACATTACCCATTAAATAATACATTTTTTAAATATAATAAATAAAAATTCCAACTGTTAAAAACAGACATTTTGTTATGTGATCTTGAATGATACTGAAGTTACTGAAATCATTTATTACTATTAGTCATGGAAGTAGCACTCATCACAAGTCCAATCACATCCGCAGAGATCAACCAGTACACACCCTATTCAACTTATAAACCAATCATAGACTTCAATCACGACTTGATTTGTTGTTACTGATTGGTTAGAACAAAAATCTACTACCGCACTGGCCCTCTGTGGATAAGAACCACCACACAGGCCCTCTGTGGATAAGAACCACCACACCGGCCCTCTGTGGATAAGAACCACCACACT
Source organism: Oncorhynchus keta (assembly GCF_023373465.1). Classification (NCBI taxonomy): domain Eukaryota; kingdom Metazoa; phylum Chordata; class Actinopteri; order Salmoniformes; family Salmonidae; genus Oncorhynchus; species Oncorhynchus keta. Next base: position 61,663 of record NW_026278134.1, on the reverse strand, counting down.
GGCCCTCTGTGGATAAGAACCACCACACAGGCCCTCTGTGGATAAGAACCACCACACCGGCCCTCTGTGGATAAGAACCACCACACTGGCCCTCTGTGGATAAGAACCACCACACCGGCCCTCTGTGGATAAGAACCACCACACCGGCCCTCTGTGGATAAGAACCACCACACTGGCCCTCTGTGGATAAGAACCACCACACCGGCCCTCTGTGGATAAGAACCACCACACTGGCCCTCTGTGGATAAGAACCACCACACCGGCCCTCTGTGGATAAGAACCACCACACCAGCCCTCTGGCCCTCTGTGGATAAGAACCACCACACCAGCCCTCTGTGGATAAGAACCACCACACCGGCCCTCTGTGGATAAGAACCACCACACCTCCCCTCTGTGGATAAGAACCACCACACCGGCCCTCTGTGGATAAGAACCACCACACCGGCCCTCTGTGGATAAGAACCACCACACCGGCCCTCTGTGGATAAGAACCACCACACCTCCCCTCTGTGGATAAAAACCACCACACAGGCCCTCTGTGGATAAGAACCACCACACCGGCCCTCTGTGGATAAGAACCACCACACAGGCTCCTCTGTGGATAAGAACCACCACACCTCCCCTCTGTGGATAAGAACCACCACACCGGCCCTCTGTGGATAAGAACCACCACACAGGCCCTCTGTGGATAAGAACCACCACACAGGCCCTCTGTGGATAAGAACCACCACACCGGCCCTCTGTGGATAAGAACCACCACACCGGCCCTCTGTGGATAAGAACCACCACACCGGCCCTCTGTGGATAAGAACCACCACACCTCCCCTCTGTGGATAAGAACCACCACACCGGCCCTCTGTGGATAAGAACCACCACACCGGCCCTCTGTGGATAAGAACCACCACACCGGCCCTCTGTGGATAAGAACCACCACACCTCCCCTCTGTGGATAAGAACCACCACACCGGCCCTCTGTGGATAAGAACCACCACACCGGCCCTCTGTGGATAAGAACCACCACACCTCCCCTCTGTGGATAAGAACCACCACACCGGCCCTCTGTGGATAAGAACCACCACACCGCCCCTCTGTGGATAAGAACCACCACACAGGCCCTCTGTGGAACAGAACCACCACACCGGCCCTCTGTGGATAAGAACCACCACACCGGCCCTCTGTGGATAAGAACCACCATACAGGCCCTCTGTTCACCACACCTGGAAGAGGGGATAGGAAAGGGATCTATTGATAATGGAAGATATTGAAAAATGTCTGATTATGTACCATGAAAAAACTAATTGTAAAAAAACTCTGCTGTGGTCAAATACAAAGAAACCATCACAAAACAACTTATCAGGGCAACATTTGAATTGGGACACTTACCGATCATGTGCCGTGGTGAAAACGGGTTTGATGGGCTTCAACTCCGGCACCACAGTCTTCGCCCTCTCAAACCTCTGGCAGGCTAGACAGGGTGCTGACCTTCTTAAGCAAAAAAAAAAAAAAAATAAGTGTGAAATTGAAACATGGTGTGCTCTCTGATATGACATTCATTGAATTCATAATCATTCCAGATATGATAGAATGTGATTGATAAACAAAAAGGTTAATCCACTTGCACCTCCTTGGTAATTCCCCGTCAGAAGGAAGCGTAAAGTTGATTTTGGCATTCATGCGCTTCACTCCGAAATTACCAGCATGCATCTCGCATGCATCTCCTCCTTAGTAAAAAAATCACCCTCCTGTGTGGCTGGCCATCCTTTCCCCGGTAGGTAGATATATGATTGCCTAACAAGTTGTCTTCCACTGCTGTCTTTCTTCCACTCTCTTCCCACCTCTCTCACTTTCACCCCCCTCTCTCTATCTTCCACTCTCTTCCCACCTCTCTCACTTTCACCCCCCTCTCTGTCTTCCACTCTCTTCCCACCTCTCTCTTCCACTCTTCCCACCCCCACTTTCACCCCCCCTCTCTCTGTCTTCCACTCTCTTCCCACCTCTCTCACTTTCACCCCCCCTCTCTCTGTCTTCCACTCTCTTCCCACCTCTCTCACTTTCACCCCCCCCCTCTCTCTGTCTTCCACTCTCTTCCCACCTCTCTCACTTTCACCCCCCCCCCCTCTCTCTGTCTTCCACTCTCTTCCCACCTCTCTTCACCCCCCTCTCTCTGTCTTCCACTCTTTCCCACCCCCACTTTCTCTCTGTCTTCCACTCTCTTCCCACCTCTCTCACTTTCACCCCCACTCTCTTCCCACCTCTCTCACTGTCTTCCACTCTCTTCCCACCTCTCTCACTTTCATCCGTTCCCCCTCTCTCTGTCTTCCACTCTCTTCCCACCTCTCTCACTTTCATCCGTTCCCCCCCTCTCTCTGTCTTCCACTCTCTTCCCACCTCTCTCACTTTCATCCGTCCCCCCCCTCTATGTCTGTCTAGTGTTGATTGATCAGGTTTAACACATAGCTAAACACCTCAATATGATATACAGTTGAAGTCGGAAGTTTACATACACCTTAGCCAAATACATTTAAACTCTGTTTTTCACAATCCCGGACATTTAGTCCTAGTAAAAAATTCCCTGTCTTAGGTCAGTTAGGATCACCACTTTATTTTGGACAGGATCCAGGCATCCAAATGATTATGGTGGATCCCACCCTCCTTATAGAGCATTGTCTGCTTCCAAAAGGTGTCAAAGTTGCCTGCAAAAGTTACACCCGGGATGGGGAGGACAAAATGGCGCTGTAAAGAAAACACTGTGTTTCAGAGAGCTCCCGTAAAGAAAACACTGTGTTTCAGAGAGCTCCCGTAAAAGAAAACACTGTGTTTCAGAGAGCTCCCGTAAAGGAAACACTGTGTTTCAGAGAGCTCCCGTACAAGAAAACACTGTGTTTCAGAGAGCTCCCGTAAAGGAAACACTGTGTTTCAGAGAGCTCCCGTAAAGAAAACACTGTGTTTCAGAGAGCTCCCGTAAAGAAAACACTGTGTTTCAGAGAGCTCCCGTAAAGGAAACACTGTGTTTCAGAGAGCTCCCATAAAAGAAAACACTGTGTTTCAGAGAGCTCCCGTAAAGAAAACACTGTGTTTCAGAGAGCTCCCGTAAAGAAAACACTGTGTTTCAGAGAGCTCCCGTAAAGAAAACACTGTGTTTCAGAGAGCTCCCGTAAAAGAAAACACTGTGTTTCAGAGAGCTCCCGTAAAGGAAACACTGTGTTTCAGAGAGCTCCCGTAAAGGAAACACTGTGTTTCAGAGAGCTCCCGTAAAGGAAAACACTGTGTTTCAGAGAGCTCCCGTAAAGAAAACACTGTGTTTCAGAGAGCTCCCGTAAAGAAAACACTGTGTTTCAGAGAGCTCCCGTAAAGGAAACACTGTGTTTCAGAGAGCTCCCGTAAAGAAAACACTGTGTTTCAGAGAGCTCCCGTAAAGAAAACACTGTGTTTCAGAGAGCTCCCGTAAAGAAAACACTGTGTTTCAGAGAGCTCCCGTAAAGAAAACACTGTGTTTCAGAGAGCTCCCGTAAAGAAAACACTGTGTTTCAGAGAGCTCCCGTAAAGAAAACACTGTGTTTCAGAGAGCTCCCGTAAAGGAAACACTGTGTTTCAGAGAGCTCCCGTAAAAGAAAACACTGTGTTTCAGAGAGCTCCCGTGGCATTCGTTAATTTGCTTTCTTTTTCGCTTGAAAAAGTGGTAGAACACCCTAACCTGAAATAAGTTACCCTACAATGAGTCTTGACGGCTATTTCTCAAAAGTTTCCCAACAACATGCCCAGCAGAACTACTAAGAACTCGACCAGAACCACCACCGTGTTTAGGAGGAGCTAACTAACGAAGCTAATACCACCACCCCTGTAGATGTACAGCAGGGTCTAACTAACGTTAGCCTAGCTAATCCAGGCACAATGGACTTGGTGATTCAAAAGATGACTGTTCAGAGCTACCATTCCTAATGTCATCCTGTTTCAGCCGTTCAGAGCTACCATTCCTAATGTCATCCTGTTTCAGCCGTTCAGAGCTACCATTCCTAATGTCATCCTGTTTCAGTCGTTCAGAGCTACCATTCCTAATGTCATCCTGTTTCAGCCGTTCAGAGCTACCATTCCTAATGTCATACTGTCTGTTGTTCAGAGCTACCATTTCTAATGTCATCCTGTTTCAGCCGTTCAGAGCTACCATTCCTAATGTCATCCTGTTTGTTGTTCAGAGCTACCATTCCTAATGTCATCCTGTCTGTTGTTCAGAGCTACCATTCCTAATGTCATCCTGTTTCAGCCGTTCAGAGCTACCATTCCTAATATCATCCTGTTTCAGCCGTTCAGAGCTACCATTCCTAATGTCGTCCTGTTTGTTGTTCAGAGCTACCATTCCTAATGTCATCCTGTTTGTTGTTCAGAGCTACCATTCCTAATGTCATCCTGTTTCAGCCGTTCAGAGCTACCATTCCTAATGTCATCCTGTTTCAGCCGTTCAGAGCTACCATTCCTAATGTCATCCTGTTTCAGTCGTTCAGAGCTACCATTCCTAATGTCATCCTGTTTCAGCCGTTCAGAGCTACCATTCCTAATGTCATACTGTCTGTTGTTCAGAGCTACCATTTCTAATGTCATCCTGTTTCAGCCGTTCAGAGCTACCATTCCTAATGTCATGCTGTCTGTTGTTCAGAGCTACCATTCCTAATGTCATCCTGTTTCAGCCGTTCAGAGCTACCATTCCTAATGTCATCCTGTTTGTTGTTCAGAGCTACCATTCCTAATGTCATCCTGTCTGTTGTTCAGAGCTACCATTCCTAATGTCATCCTGTTTCAGCCGTTCAGAGCTACCATTCCTAATATCATCCTGTTTCAGCCGTTCAGAGCTACCATTCCTAATGTCGTCCTGTTTGTTGTTCAGAGCTACCATTCCTAATGTCATCCTGTTTGTTGTTCAGAGCTACCATTCCTAATGTCATCCTGTTTCAGCCGTTCAGAGCTACCATTCCTAATGTCATCCTGTTTCAGCCGTTCAGAGCTACCATTCCTAATGTTATCCTGTTTCAGCCGTTCAGAGCTACCATTCCTAATGTCATCCTGTTTGTTGTTCAGAGCTACCATTCCTAACGTCATCCTGTTTCAGCCGTTCAGAGCTACCATTCCTAATGTCATCCTGTTTGTTGTTCAGAGCTACCATTCCTAATGTCAACCTGTTTCAGCCGTTCAGAGCTACCATTCCTAATGTCATCCTGTTTCAGCCGTTCAGAGCTACCATTCCTAATGTCATCCATCCTGTTTCAGCCGTTCAGAGCTACCATTCCTAATGTCATCCTGTTTCAGCCATTCAGAGCTACCATTCCTAATGTCATCCTGTTTGTTGTTCAGAGCTACCATTCCTAACGTCATCCTGTTTCAGCCGTTCAGAGCTACCATTCCTAATGTCATCCTGTTTGTTGTTCAGAGCTACCATTCCTAATGTCAACCTGTTTCAGCCGTTCAGAGCTACCATTCCTAATGTCATCCTGTTTCAGCCGTTCAGAGCTACCATTCCTAATGTCATCCATCCTGTTTCAGCCGTTCAGAGCTACCATTCCTAATGTCATCCTGTTTCAGCCGTTCAGAGCTACCATTCCTAATGTCATCCTGTTTCAGCCATTCAGAGCTACCATTCCTAATGTCATCCTGTTTGTTGTTCAGAGCTACCATTCCTAATGTCATCCTGTTTCAGCCGTTCAGAGCTACCATTCCTAATGTCATCCTGTTTCAGCAGTTCAGAGCTACCATTCCTAATGTCATCCTGTTTCAGCCGTTCAGAGCTACCATTCCTAATGTCATCCTGTTTCAGCCGTTCAGAGCTACCATTCCTAATGTCATCCTGTTTGTTGTTCAGAGCTACCATTCCTAATGTCATACTGTTTGTTGTTCAGAGCTACCATTCCTAATGTCATCCTGTTTGTTGTTCAGAACCATTCCTAATGTCATCCTGTTTCAGCAGTTCAGAGCTACCATTCCTAATGTCATCCTGTTTCAGCCGTTCAGAGCTACCATTCCTAATGTCATCCTGTTTCAGCCGTTAAGAGCTACCATTCCTAATGTCAACCTGTTTCAGCCGTTCAGAGCTACCATTCCTAATGTCATCCTGTTTCAGCCGTTCAGAGCTACCATTCCTAATGACATCCTGTTTGTTCTTCACAGCTACCATGCCTCATGTCATCCTGTTTCAGACGTCCTGAGCTATCATTCCTCATGTCATCCTGTTTTAGCCGTTCAGAGCTACCATTCCTAATGTCATCCTGTTTCAGCCGTTCAGAGCTAATTCCTAATGTCATCCTGTTTCACCAGTTCAGAGCTACCATTCCTAATGTCATCCTGTTTCAGCCGTTCAGAGCTACCATTCCTAATGTCATACTGTCTGTTGTTCAGAGCTACCATTCCTAATGTCATCCTGTCTGTTGTTCAGAGCTACCATTCCTAACGTGTGTTTCAGCCGTTCAGAGCTACCATTCCTAATGTCATACTGTCTGTTGTTCAGAGCTACCATTCCTAATGTCATACTGTCTGTTGTTCAGAGCTACCATTCCTAATGTCATCCTGTCTGTTGTTCAGAGCTACCATTCCTAATGTCACCCTGTTTCAGCCGTTCAGAGCTACCATTCCTAATGTCATCCTGTTTCAGCCGTTCCGAGCTACCATTCCTAATGTCATCCTGTCTGTTGTTCAGGGCTACCATTCCTAATGTCATCCTGTTTCAGCCGTTCAGAGCTACCATTCCTAATGTCATCCTGTTTGTTGTTCAGAGCTACCATTCCTAATGTCATACTGTTTGTTGTTCAGAGCTACCATTCCTAATGTCATCCTGTTTCAGCCGTTCAGAGCTACCATTCCTAATGTCATCCTGTTTCAGCCGTTCAGAGCTACCATTCCTAATGTCATCCTGTTTCAGCCGTTCAGAGCTACCATTCCTAATGTCATCCTGTTTCAGCCGTTCAGAGCTACCATTCCTAATGTCATCCTGTTTCAGCCGTTCAGAGCTACCATTCCTAATGTCATCCTGTTTCAGCCGTTCAGAGCTACCATTCCTAATGTCATCCTGTTTCAGCCGTTCAGAGCTACCATTCCTAATGTCATCCTGTTTCAGCCGTTCAGAGCTACCATTCCTAATGTTATCCTGTTTCAGCAGTTCAGAGCTACCATTCCTAATGTCATCCTGTTTCAGCCGTTCAGAGCTACCATTCCTAATGTCATCCTGTTTCAGCCGTTCAGAGCTACCATTCCTAATGTCATCCTGTTTCAGCCGTTCAGAGCTACCATTCCTAATGTCATCCTGTTTGTTGTTCAGAGCTACCATTCCTAATGTCATACTGTTTGTTGTTCAGAGCTACCATTCCTAATGTCATCCTGTTTGTTGTTCAGAGCTACCATTCCTAATGTCATCCTGTTTCAGCAGTTCAGAGCTACCATTCCTAATGTCATCCTGTTTCAGCCGTTCAGAGCTACCATTCCTATTGTCATCCTGTTTCAGCCGTTCAGAGCTACCATTCCTAATGTCAACCTGTTTCAGCCGTTCAGAGCTACCATTCCTAATGTCATCCTGTTTCAGCCGTTCAGAGCTACCATTCCTAATGTCATCCTGTTTGTTGTTCAGAGCTACCATTCCTAATGTCATCCTGTTTCAGCCGTTCAGAGCTACCATTCCTAAAATGTCATCCTGTTTTAGCCGTTCAGAGCTACCATTCCTAATGTCATCCTGTTTCAGCCGTTCAGAGCTACCATTCCTAATGTCATCCTGTTTCACCAGTTCAGAGCTACCATTCCTAATGTCATCCTGTTTCAGCCGTTCAGAGCTACCATTCCTAATGTCATACTGTCTGTTGTTCAGAGCTACCATTCCTAATGTCATCCTGTCTGTTGTTCAGAGCTACCATTCCTAACGTCACCCTGTTTCAGCCGTTCAGAGCTACCATTCCTAATGTCATACTGTCTGTTGTTCAGAGCTACCATTCCTAATGTCATACTGTCTGTTGTTCAGAGCTACCATTCCTAATGTCATCCTGTCTGTTGTTCAGAGCTACCATTCCTAATGTCACCCTGTTTCAGCCGTTCAGAGCTACCATTCCAAATGTCATCCTGTTTCAGCCGTTCCGAGCTACCATTCCTAATGTCATCCTGTCTGTTGTTCAGGGCTACCATTCCTAATGTCAACCTGTTTCAGCCGTTCAGAGCTACCATTCCTAATGTCATCCTGTTTCAGCCGTTCAGAGCTACCATTCCTAATGTCATCCTGTTTGTTGTTCAGAGCTACCATTCCTAATGTCATCCTGTTTCAGCCGTTCAGAGCTACCATTCCTAATGTCATCCTGTTTTAGCCGTTCAGAGCTACCATTCCTAATGTCATCCTGTTTCAGCCGTTCAGAGCTACCATTCCTAATGTCATCCTGTTTCACCAGTTCAGAGCTACCATTCCTAATGTCATCCTGTTTCAGCCGTTCAGAGCTACCATTCCTAATGTCATACTGTCTGTTGTTCAGAGCTACCATTCCTAATGTCATCCTGTCTGTTGTTCAGAGCTACCATTCCTAACGTCACCCTGTTTCAGCCGTTCAGAGCTACCATTCCTAATGTCATACTGTCTGTTGTTCAGAGCTACCATTCCTAATGTCATACTGTCTGTTGTTCAGAGCTACCATTCCTAATGTCATCCTGTCTGTTGTTCAGAGCTACCATTCCTAATGTCACCCTGTTTCAGCCGTTCAGAGCTACCATTCCTAATGTCATCCTGTTTCAGCCGTTCAGAGCTACCATTCCTAATGTCATCCTGTCTGTTGTTCAGGGCTACCATTCCTAATGTCATCCTGTTTCAGCCGTTCAGAGCTACCATTCCTAATGTCATCCTGTTTGTTGTTCAGAGCTACCATTCCTAATGTCATACTGTTTGTTGTTCAGAGCTACCATTCCTCATGTCATCCTGTTTCTGCCGTTCAGAGCTACCATTCCTAATGTCATCCTGTTTCAGCCGTTCAGAGCTACCATTCCTAATGTCATCCTGTTTCAGCCGTTCAGAGCTACCATTCCTAATGTCATCCTGTTTCAGCCGTTCAGAGCTACCATTCCTAATGTCATCCTGTTTCAGAGAGCTACCATTCCTAATGTCATCCTGTTTCAGCCGTTCAGAGCTACCATTCCTAATGTCATCCTGTTTCAGCCGTTCAGAGCTACCATTCCTAATGTCATCCTGTTTCAGCCGTTCAGAGCTACCATTCCTAATGTTATCCTGTTTCAGCAGTTCAGAGCTACCATTCCTAATGTCATCCTGTTTCAGCCGTTCAGAGCTACCATTCCTAATGTCATCCTGTTTCAGCCGTTCAGAGCTACCATTCCTAATGTCATCCTGTTTCAGCCGTTCAGAGCTACCATTCCTAATGTCATCCTGTTTGTTGTTCAGAGCTACCATTCCTAATGTCATACTGTTTGTTGTTCAGAGCTACCATTCCTAATGTCATCCTGTTTGTTGTTCAGAGCTACCATTCCTAATGTCATCCTGTTTCAGCAGTTCAGAGCTACCATTCCTAATGTCATCCTGTTTCAGCCGTTCAGAGCTACCATTCCTAATGTCATCCTGTTTCAGCCGTTCAGAGCTACCATTCCTAATGTCAACCTGTTTCAGCCGTTCAGAGCTACCATTCCTAATGTCATCCTGTTTCAGCCGTTCAGAGCTACCATTCCTAATGTCATCCTGTTTGTTGTTCAGAGCTACCATTCCTAATGTCATCCTGTTTCAGCCGTTCAGAGCTACCATTCCTAATGTCATCCTGTTTTAGCCGTTCAGAGCTACCATTCCTAATGTCATCCTGTTTCAGCCGTTCAGAGCTACCATTCCTAATGTCATCCTGTTTCACCAGTTCAGAGCTACCATTCCTAATGTCATCCTGTTTCAGCCGTTCAGAGCTACCATTCCTAATGTCATACTGTCTGTTGTTCAGAGCTACCATTCCTAATGTCATCCTGTCTGTTGTTCAGAGCTACCATTCCTAACGTCATCCTGTTTCAGCCGTTCAGAGCTACCATTCCTAATGTCATACTGTCTCAGTTGTTCAGAGCTACCATTCCTAATGTCATACTGTCTGTTGTTCAGAGCTACCATTCCTAATGTCATCCTGTCTGTTGTTCAGAGCTACCATTCCTAATGTCACCCTGTTTCAGCCGTTCAGAGCTACCATTCCAAATGTCATCCTGTTTCAGCCGTTCAGAGCTACCATTCCTAATGTCATCCTGTCTGTTGTTCAGGGCTACCATTCCTAATGTCATCCTGTTTCAGCCGTTCAGAGCTACCATTCCTAATGTCATCCTGTTTGTTGTTCAGAGCTACCATTCCTAATGTCATACTGTTTGTTGTTCAGAGCTACCATTCCTAATGTCATCCTGTTTCAGCCGTTCAGAGCTACCATTCCTAATGTCATCCTGTTTCAGCCGTTCAGAGCTACCATTCCTAATGTCATCCTGTTTCAGCCGTTCAGAGCTACCATTCCTAATGTCATCCTGTTTCAGCCGTTCAGAGCTACCATTCCTAATGTCATCCTGTTTCAGCCGTTCAGAGCTACCATTCCTAATGTCATCCTGTTTCAGCCGTTCAGAGCTACCATTCCTAATGTCATCCTGTTTCAGCCGTTCAGAGCTACCATTCCTAATGTCATCCTGTTTTAGCCGTTCAGAGCTACCATTCCTAATGTCATCCTGTTTCAGCCGTTCAGAGCTACCATTCCTAATGTCATCCTGTTTCAGCAGTTCAGAGCTACCATTCCTAATGTCATCCTGTTTCAGCCGTTCAGAGCTACCATTCCTAATGTCATCCTGTCTGTTGTTCAGAGCTACCATTCCTAATGTCACCCTGTTTCAGCCGTTCAGAGCTACCATTCCTAATGTCATCCTGTTTCAGCCGTTCAGAGCTACCATTCCTACTCTCGTCCTGTTTCAGGCGTTCCCGAGCGGTCTACTCCAAACGTCTTGGAGAGAGTACAGAGGTTTCTAATAGTTTTTAATTGTTCTTAATATTCTTAACAATTATTTACAGACAGATTATTTCACTTATAATTCACTGTATCACAATTCCAGTGGGTAAGAATTTTACACACACTAAGTTGACTGTGCCTTTAAACAGCTTGGAAAATTATGCCATGGATTTAGAAGCTTCTGAGCTTCTGATAATTTGAGTCAATTGGAGGTGTACCTGTGGATGTATTTCAAGGCCTACCTTCAAACTCAGTGCCTCTTTGCTTGACATCATGGGAAAATCAAAAGAAATCATCCAAGACCTCAGAAATAAAAATTGTAGACCTGTCACGCCTTGGTCATTGTATCTTGTGTTTTTGTTATATGTTTGGGTAGGCCAGGGTGTGACATGGGTTTATATGTTGTATTTCGTATTGGGGTTTGTATTAATTGGGAGTGTGTATTATTAGGGGTGTGTCTAGTTAGGCTTGGCTGCCTGAGGCGATTCCTAATTGGAGTCAGCTGATTCTCGTTGTCTCGGATTGGGAACCGTATTTAGGCAGCCTGAGTGCGCGTTGTATTTCGTGGGTGATTGTACCTGTCTCTGTGTTAGTCACCAGATAGGCTGTATTAGTTTCACTCGTTTGTTGTTTTTGTATTTTCCGTTATTTCATGTACCGCTTTATCTTCATTAAACGTCATGAGTAACCTACACGCTGCATTTCGGTCTGACTCTCTTCAAACAACAGACGAGGTTCATTACAGAATCACCCACCATTCACAGACCGAGCAGCGTGTGAACTGGCAGGATCTAAAGGAGGACGTTATGGACAACAGAAGCAAGGAATATACGACGTGGGAAGAAATCGACAGGTGGGCGGCCGACCCAGAGCGAGTGCAGGAGCCCGCCTGGGATTCCCTACAGCAGTGCGAAGAAGGCTACAGGGGAATCGATTTAAAGAAAAAGACACGCCGGAAAAAACGGAGAAGCGCTGGTTTAAACAGGCAGCGACAGCTGGAGCAGCAAAGGGAGGATGAATTATTTGGAGAATGGACATGGGAAGACGTGTTGGATGGTAAAGGTTGTTACACTTGGGAGGAGATATTGGCCGGAAGAGATCGCCTCCCATGGGAACAGGTGGAGGCACTAAGGAGAGCAGAGGCAGCGGGAGATAGGAGCCGAAGATACGAGGGAACACGGTTGGCAAGGAAACCGGAAAAGCAGCCCAAAAAAAATATTGGGGGGGAGCTAGAAGGGAGAATAGTTATGCCAGGTAGGAGACCTGCGCATACTCCCTGTGCTCACCGTTGGGCTAGAGAGACCGGGCAGGCACCGTGTTATGCTATGGAGCGCACTGTGTTTTCAGTGCGGGAGCATAGCCCGGTGCGGCACATACCAGCCCTTCCTATTGGCCGGGCTAGAGTGGGCATCGAGCCAGGTAAGCTTGGGCAGGCTCGGTGCTCAAGAGCTCCAGTGCGCCTGCACGGTCCGGTCTATCCAGAGCCACCTCTACACACCAGTCCTCCGGTAGCAACTCCCCGCACCAGGCTTCCTGTGCGTGTCCTCGCGCCAGTACCACCAGTTCCAGCACCACGCACCAGGCCTCCAGTGCGCCTCGCCTGTTCAGCGCAGCCAGTGCCTTTCTCCTCTCCTGCGCTGCCGGAGTCTCCTGTCTGCCCAGCGCCGCCAGTCGGCCCAGCGTCACCAGTCTGCCAGGATCCGCCAGAAGTGCCAGTCTGCCCAGCGCCGCCAGTCTGCCCAGCGCCGCCAGTGCCGCCAGTCTGCCCAGCGCCGCCAGTGCCGCCAGTCTGCCCAGCGCCGCCAGTGCTCCCAGTCTGCCCAGCGCCGCCAGTGCTCCCAGTCTGCCCAGCGCCGCCAGTGCTCCCAGTCTGCCCAGCGCCGCCAGTACCGCCAGTCTGCCCAGCGCCGCCAGTGCCGCCAGTCCTCCCAGCGCCGCCAGACAACCAGTCTCTTCCAGATCTGCCAGACAACCAGTCTCTTCCAGATCTGCCAGACAACCAGTCTCTTCCAGATCTGCCAGACAACCAGTCTCTTCCAGATCTGCCAGACAACCAGTCTCTTCCAGATCTGCCAGACAACCAGTCTCTTCCAGATCTGCCAGACAACCAGTCTCTTCCAGATCTGCCAGACAACCAGTCTCTTCCAGATCTGCCCGACAACCAGTCTCTTCCAGATCTGCCCGACAACCAGTCTCTTCCAGATCTGCCCGTCAACCTAGATCTTCTAGATCGGCCAGACAACCTGAATCATCCAGGTCCACCAGCCAGCCAGGATTTACCGGAGCCTACTACCTGCCTGAGCTTCCTCTCAGTACTGAGCTTCCTTTCAGTACTAGGCTTCCTCTCTGTACTGGGCTCCCTCTCAGTACCGGGCTTCCCCTCAGTACCGGGCTGCTTCGGTCCCGGGCTGCTCCTCTGTCCCGGGCTGCTCCTCTGTCCCGGGCTGCCCCTCTGTCCTGAGCTGCCCCTCTATCCTGAGCTGCCCCTCTGTCCCGAGCTGCCCCTCTGTCCCGAGCTGCCCCTTTGTCCCGAGCTGCCCCTCTGTCCCGAGCTGCCCCTCTGTCCCGAGCTGCCCCTCTGTCCCGAGCTGCCCCTCGGTCCCGAGCTGCCCCTCAGTTATGTGGGGATCAGGGTGAGGACTATTAGGCCATGGTCGGCGGAGAAGGTGGATTATCCTAGGACGCGAAGGGGAGGAACTAGGACATTTATGGAGTGGGGTCCACGTCCCGAGCCAGAACCGCCACCATGGACAGACGCCCACCCGGACCCTCCCTATGCTCTTGAGGTGCGTCCCGGAGTCCGCACCTTAGGGGGGGGGGGGTTCTGTCACGCCTTGGTCATTGTATCTTGTGTTTTTGTTATATGTTTGGGTAGGCCAGGGTGTGACATGGGTTTATATGTTGTATTTCGTATTGGGGTTTGTATTAATTGGGAGTGTGTATTATTAGGGGTGTGTCTAGTTAGGCTTGGCTGCCTGAGGCGATTCCTAATTGGAGTCAGCTGATTCTCGTTGTCTCGGATTGGGAACCGTATTTAGGTAGCCTGAGTGCGCGTTGTATTTCGTGGGTGATTGTACCTGTCTCTGTGTTAGTCACCAGATAGGCTGTATTAGTTTCACTCGTTTGTTGTTTTTGTATTTTCCGTTATTTCATGTACCGCTTTATCTTCATTAAACGTCATGAGTAACCTACACGCTGCATTTCGGTCTGACTCTCTTCAAACGACAGACGAGGTTCATTACAAGACCTCCACGGGTCTGGTTCATCCTTGGGAGCAATTTCCAAATGCCTGAAGTTACCACGTTCATCTGTACAAACAATAATACGCAAGTATAAACACCATGGGACCATGCTCCCGTCATACTGCTCAGGAAGGAGACACGTTCTGTGTCCTAGAGATGAACGTACTTTGGTGCGAGAAGTGCAAATCAATCCCAGAACAACAGCAAAGGACATTGTGAAGATGCTGGAGGAAACAGGTACAAAAGTATCTATATCCACAGTAAAACGAGTCCTATATCGACATAAGCTGAAAGGCTGCTCAGCAAGGAAGAAGCCACTGCTCCAAAACCGCCATAAAATAGCCAGACTACGGTTTGCAACTGCACATGGGGACAAAGATCGTACTTTTTGGAGAAATGTCCCCTGGTTTGATAAAATAAAACTGTTTGGCCATAATGACCATTGTTATGTTTGGATGAAAAGGGGAGGCTTGCAAGCCGAAGAACACCATCCCAACCGTAAAGCACGGGGGTGGCAGCATCATGTTGTGGGGGTGCTTTGCTGCAGGAGGGACTGGTGCACTTCACAAAATAGATGGTATCATGAAGAAAGAAAATTATGTGGATATATTGAAGCAACATCTCAAGACATCAGTCAGGAAGTTAAAGTTTGGTCGCAAATGGTTCTTCCAAATGGACAATCACCACAAGCATACTTCCAAAGTTGTGGCAAAATGGCTTAAGGACAACAAAGTTAAGGTAATGGAGTGGCCATCACAAAGCCCTGACCTCAATTTGTGGGCAGAACTGAAAAAGCATGTGCGAGCAAGGAGGCCTACCAACCTGACTCAGTTACACCAGCTCTCTCAGGAGGAATGGGCCAAAATTCACCCAACTTATTGTGGGAAACTTGTGGAAGGCTACCCGAAACATTTGACCCAAGTTAAACAATTTAAAGGCAATGCTACCAAATACTAATTGAGTGTATGTAAACTTCTGACCCACTGGGAATGTGATAAAATAAATAAAAGCTGAAATAAATCATTCTCTCTGCTATTATTCTGACATTTCACATTCTTAAAATAAAGTGGTGATCCTAACTGACCTAAAACAGGGAATTTTTACTAGGATTAAATGTCAGGAATTGTGAAAAACTGAGTTTAAATGTATTTGGCTAAGGTGTATGTAAACTTCAGACTTCAACTGTACCTGATAACATTATTTTGCATGACCTTTTTTTGATAGCCCACTATACCAAACAGAGCAGGCATAATCAAAATGACACTGAGTCAAGGTTGAGACAAGCAGTTCCTTAACGTTAATGTTAAAATGTCTAACGTTACGATATAAAAATATATATATTTGTTCGCCATTTTAGAAATAATTTTAGTAGCAATCAGGTCTCCAGAATGGGATAATCTAGGGACACACCAAGATAAGATACACTTGTTTTAGATTCAATCTCCTTGCCTGCACAGTTTACTGTTATCTTGTCACCCCTAAGCAATCTACGTTTTGTTCCAAACAAAATCGATTCGGGTTTCCCAAAATGTAGTGACAATTTGCTGTCACACAACCAATCACAAAAAAAAATGCAATTCCTTACTGAGGGTCTCTTCTATGTAAACTGTATCCTTCCCTGATACCAGTATGGCTGAATCATCAGCATAAATAAAGAGTTTATACAGGTTTACTGTATCTGGCATATCATTTTTTATTTTTTACCTTTATTTTACTAGGCAAGTCAGTTAAGAACAAATTCTTATTTTCAATGTATCCTTATTTTCAGTGGGTTAACTGCCTGTTCAGGGGCAGAACGACAGATTTTGTACCTTGTCAGCTCGGGGATTTGAACTTGCAACCTTTCGGTTACTAGTCCAATGCTCTAACCACTAGGCTACCCTGCCGCACATAACATATATTAGAAATAAGAGAGGACCTAAAATGGATCCCTGCGGTACTCCATAAAATATTTATTTGGCCTCTGACGGAACATCACCAACATTACATACTTGTGTTCTGTTGGTCAGATAAGACCTAAACCAATTCACTGCTACATAGTTTAGACCCATGCATGTCAGTTTCATCAGGGGAATGTCATTGGTCCACAGTGTCAAAAGCTTTCTGCAAGTCTAACATGACCATACCTGAATAGTTCCCCCTTCTCACTTTCCTGCTTAATGTGAAAGGTGAATAAGGCAAGTAATCCGTGGAATGAAGCCAGACTGGAGTTCATAAAGAAGTTTTATCTCTCAAGTTGATTAATAAAACAAATCTCTCAACAACTTTGGATGAGGTGCTGAGGATTGACAATAGTTTCCTACATGCTCTTCTTGGATGAGGTGCTGAGGCTTGACACAGGCCTGTAGTTTCCTACATGCTCTTCTTGGATGAGGTGCTGAGGATTGACACAGGCCTGTAGTTTCCTACATGCTCTTCTTGTGGAGTGGAACCGCCCGGGCTGTTTTGAGATCCTTGGGAAATGTACCACTACTAATAGAAAGGTTTACAAATATGTGTTATCCTTTAGCAGTGACACAAGCACTACCCTTTATTTGTTTGAATTTTTTTTTTTTTAACCCGGACGACGCTAGGCCAATTGTGCGTCGCCCCCACGGACTTCCCCCGGTCTGACATAGCCTGGGCGCGAACCCAGGGACTCTGATGGCACAGCCCTTAACCACTGCGCCACCCGGGAGGCCAGCACTACCCTTTATGAACCTTGCAGGAAGATTATCCAGTCCAGTTGCTTTTGTTGGTGCTCTTTAAGCATCGTAGATTGTTCACTTGGTCCTCTGTTATCATGCACAGCGCAAACAAATCATTTGTGATACCTTTGCTATGGTAAAAGTTGGTAATGCAAACTGTTCATAGTGTCCAGAGAAGGTCGGTAACTTCTTAACCAGAGATGAGGCTATAGTGGTTAAACATTTTTTTTTAACCCACTGTTCCCAGGCCGTCATTGAAAATAAGAATGTGTTCTTAACTGAAAAAATTTAATTAGCAGGAAATAGTCATCACCCAAGTGAAAGTGGAAGGAAGTAGATCTATTATCAACACAGTCACATCTTATCTTATATTATCTTCGTTTTTACATTAAGTATGATCACTTATCTCACAAGGTACTAAAAATATTGGGGAAAATGTTTTAACTTGAGAGTCAAGAACTCAACACAAGTTTATCTTTTTTCAGCTTTTGAAATTGTCAACGAGTAGAAACTTTCCAAAACTGTCAATGACTACATAATAAAGCATCTCATTGGCTTAGAATTTAAAACTGGTATGGATACAACCACCACATTAACTGGTTGAAACAGGAAATAGATTTAAAACTGGTACTGACTAGTCTAATACATGTATTCTACACTGACTAGTCTATTACATGTATCCTATACTGACTAGTCTATTACATGTATTCTACACTGACTAGTCTAATACATGTATCCTATACTGACTAGTCTATTTATCCATTAGGTCTATTACATGTATCCTATACTGACTAGTCTATTTATCTATTAGGTCTATTACATGTATCCTATACTGACTAGTCTATTACATGTATCCTATACTGACTAGTCTAATACATGTATCCTATACTGACTAGTCTAATACATGTATCCTATACTGACTAGTCTAATACATGTATCCTATACTGACTAGTCTAATACATGTATCCTATACTGACTAGTCTATTTATCTATTAGGTCTAATACATGTATCCTATACTGACTAGTCTAATACATGTATCCTATACTGACTAGTCTAATACATGTATCCTATACTGACTAGTCTATTTATCTATTAGGTCTAATACATGTATCCTATACTGACTAGTCTAATACATGTATCCTATACTGACTAGTCTATTACATGTATCCTATACTGACTAGTCTAATACATGTATCCTATACTGACTAGTCTATTACATGTATCCTATACTGACTAGTCTAATACATGTATCCTATACTGACTAGTCTATTTATCTATTAGGTCTAATACATGTATCCTATACTGACTAGTCTAATACATGTATCCTATACTGACT
This sequence comes from Oncorhynchus keta, assembly GCF_023373465.1. Classification (NCBI taxonomy): domain Eukaryota; kingdom Metazoa; phylum Chordata; class Actinopteri; order Salmoniformes; family Salmonidae; genus Oncorhynchus; species Oncorhynchus keta. The sequence goes on along the minus strand of NW_026278134.1, from coordinate 43,433 downwards.
AGTCTAATACATGTATCCTATACTGACTAGTCTAATACATGTATCCTATACTGACTAGTCTATTTATCTATTAGGTCTAATACATGTATCCTATACTGACTAGTCTATTACATGTATCCTATACTGACTAGTCTATTTATCTATTAGGTCTAATACATGTATCCTATACTGACTAGTCTAATACATGTATCCTATACTGACTAGTCTATTTATCTATTAGGTCTAATACATGTATCCTATACTGACTAGTCTAATACATGTATCCTATACTGACTAGTCTATTTATCTATTAGGTCTAATACATGTATCCTATACTGACTAGTCTATTACATGTATCCTATACTGACTAGTCTAATACATGTATCCTATACTGACTAGTCTAATACATGTATCCTATACTGACTAGTCTATTTATCCATCAGGTCTAGTACATGTATCCTATACTGACTAGTCTATTTATCAGGTCTAATACATGTAAAACAACAATATGTTAGTATATATTTATATTTATTATTATATTTATATTTATTGGCCTCAAAGCGCTACAGCCACTCTGTGATGACAAGCTCTGCTCTTTTATTGAGGGATCTAGTCTAGATTAAACCTCATAGGTAGACCGTTTTACCATGTCGAGGTTTCATTCAGGTCTCTCTGTTTAACCAAATACTCTGTCTTTGACAGGAGAGAGATCAGACTCTCATTCTGAAAGCGGGACGAGGCCTTCAGAAGAACCTGACCCAGAGACGTCCAAACCAGCGAGAGCACACCACTGCTCCCAGTGTGGCAAGAGATTTATCCGGTTAGGGCACCTGAAAGAACACATGAAAACACATACAGGGGAGAAGCCTTACCACTGCTCCCAGTGTGGAAAGGGTTTTGGACAGTCAGGGCATCTAAAGGTGCATGAAAGAAGACACACTGGAGAGAAGCCATATCAATGCTCCCAGTGTGAAAAGAAATGTTTCTCACCAGGGGACCTGAAGTCACATGAGAGAACACACACACAGTCTTTAGAGAGGCCTTTCCAATGCGCTCAGTGTGGAAAGAGATTTATCCAGTCATCGCATCTGAAAGAGCATGAAAGAATACACACAGGAGAGAAGCCGTATCAATGCTCTCAGTGTGGAAAGGGTTTTAGATACTCGGGGCATTTAAAAGTGCACGAAAGAACACACACTGGAGAGAAGCCGTATCAATGCTCCCAGTGTCAAAAGGGTTTTTTCTCACCAGGGGACCTGAGAAAACATGAGAGAACACATTTAGTAGATAGGCCTTTCCAATGCTCTCAATGTGGAAAGAGATTTATGCAGTCATCACATCTGAAAAACACAAGAGAATACACACAGGCGAACAACCATTCCAATGCTCTCATTGTGGAAAAGTTTTACCCGTTTGGGGAACTTGAAAACACATGAGATGACACACACAGGAGAGAAGCCTTTCCATTGCTCCTTCTGTGGAAAACGTTTTACCCATTTAGGGAACCTGAAAATGCATGAGATGACACACACAGGAAATAAGCCTTATCACTGCTCCCAGTGTGGAAAAGGTTTTGGACACTCAGGGCATCTAAAGGTGCATGAAAGAACACACACTGGAGAGAAGCCATATCAATGCTCCCAATGTGAAAGTAAATTTTTCTCATCAGGGGACCTGAAATCACACGAGAGAACACACACTGTAGAGAGGCCTTTCCAATGCTCTCAGTGTGGAAAGAGTTTTACCCGGTTAGGGAATCTGAATATGCATTTGAGAACACACACAGGGGAGAAGCCATACCACTGTTCAGACTGTGGAAAGAGATTTATCCAGCTCGGGACCTGAAATCACATGAGCGGACACACACAGGAGATAAGCCTTTCCAATGCTCTCAGTGTGGAAAAGTTTTGCCTGGTTAGGGAACTTGAAAATGCACGAGAGAATACACACAGGAGAGAAGCCTTTCCACTGCTCCTTGTGCGGAAAGAGTTTTACCTTTTTAGGGACACTGAAAAAGCACGAGATGACACACACAGGAGAGAAGCCTTTCCAATGCTCCCAGTGTGGAAAGAGTTTTACCCAGTTAGTGAACCTGAAAAGGCATGAAGGAACACACACAGGATAGAATCAAGAATGAGAGAATAGAGAGGCTGTGTTCTGACTTATAGTTTTAACAATCTTTTTGTGCTTTGGTTTATGCCACATTAAATAAAATTGTAAGAAAAAAAATAGGCTTACTTTTGTTCTTTAGTTAATTTTTTCTCTCAAAACATGTTCACATCTAAAATTAGAATAGATTTTGCATGTATTTCATTTTCATTATGAATTGTTTTATTGATAAATATAAACCCCTGTGTCTTCATTATATGATTTGGATATTGTTATTTAAAAAAAAACAAAAAATTCATGAATCATTCATGTGTTTTTCTAGATTCTGATCTTAACCTCTTGAATTTAGTCGTTGTGTTTTTCATTGAGTTCATTTGTGTAGAGTAGTTATTATTAAGCTGTGTGATAATTAGATGACGTTGTTCTGATAACATTGTTAAGTTGTTGACGTTATAAAACATTTACTACCTCAATGTCCATCAGTACTGTTCCATCATGTAGTGTCCATCAGTACTGTTCCATCATGTAGTGTCCATCAGTACTGTTCCATCAGTACTGTTCCATCAGTACTGTTCCATCATGTAGTGTCTATCAGTACTGTTCCATCATGTAGTGTCCATCAGTACTGTTCCATCAGTACTGTTCCATCATGTAGTGTTCCATCAGTACTGTTCCATCATGTAGTGTCCATCAGTACTGTTCCATCATGTAGTGTCCATCAGTACTGTTCCATCATGTAGTGTCTATCAGTACTGTTCCATCATGTAGTGTCTATCAGTACTGTTCCATCATGTAGTGTCCATCAGTACTGTTCCATCATGTAGTGTTCCATCAGTACTGTTCCATCATGTAGTGTTCCATCAGTACTGTTCCATCATGTAGTGTCCATCAGTACTGTTCCATCATGTAGTGTCCATCAGTACTGTTCCATCATGTAGTGTCCATCAGTACTGTTCCATCATGTAGTGTCCATCAGTACATCATGTACCATCAGTACTCCATCATGTAGTGTCCATCAGTACTGTTCCATCATGTAGTGTCCATCAGTACTGTTCCATCATGTAGTGTCCATCAGTACTGTTCCATCATGTAGTGTCTATCAGTACTGTTCCATCATGTAGTGTCCATCAGTACTGGTCCATCATGTAGTGTCCATCAGTACTGGTCCATCATGTAGTGTCCATCAGTACTGTTCCATCATGTAGTGTCCATCAGTACTGGTCCATCATGTAGTGTCTATCAGTACTGTTCCATCATGTAGTGTCCATCAGTACTGTTCCATCATGTAGTGTCCATCAGTACTGTTCCATCATGTAGTGTCCATCAGTACTGTTCCATCATGTAGTGTCTATCAGTACTGGTCCATCATGTAGTGTCCATCAGTACTGGTCCATCATGTAGTGTCTATCAGTACTGTTCCATCATGTAGTGTCCATCAGTACTGTTCCATCATGTAGTGTCTATCAGTACTGTTCCATCATGTAGTGTCTATCAGTACTGTTCCATCATGTAGTGTCCATCAGTACTGTTCCATCATGTAGTGTCTATCAGTACTGTTCCATCATGTAGTGTCCATCAGTACTGTTCCATCATGTAGTGTCTATCAGTACTGTTCCATCATGTAGTGTCCATCAGTACTGTTCCATCATGTAGTGTCTATCAGTACTGGTCCATCATGTAGTGTCTATCAGTACTGGTCCATCATGTAGTGTCTATCAGTACTGTTCCATCATGTAGTGTCCATCAGTACTGTTCCATCATGTAGTGTCTATCAGTACTGGTCCATCATGTAGTGTCTATCAGTACTGTTCCATCATGTAGTGTCTATCAGTACTGGTCCATCATGTAGTGTCTATCAGTACTGTTCCATCATGTAGTGTCCATCAGTACTGGTCCATCATGTAGTGTCCATCAGTACTGTTCCATCAGATAAAACACAGGTGCTGATTTGTAAAAATGATTGGATTATTTCAACATTTAACTGAATAAAAGTAAACTGATATTTTTTTAAACTGTGGATGTTAATTTTATACACCTATATCTATGTATTGTTACACCATGTAGGAGCAGTATAGACCTAGTCTGTTCATTATATACATCTACATGATGTATTGTTACACCATGTAGGAGCAGTATAGACCTAGTCTGTTCATTATATACATGATGTATTGTTACACCATGTAGGAGCAGTATAGACCTAGTCTGTTCATTATATACATGATGTATTGTTACACCATGTAGGAGCAGTATAGACCTAGTCTGTTCATTATATACATCTACATGATGTATTGTTACACCATGTAGGAGCAGTATAGACCTAGTCTGTTCATTATATACATCTACATGATGTTACACCATGTAGGAGCAGTATAGACCTAGTCTGTTCATTATATACATCTACATGATGTATTGTTACACCATGTAGGAGCAGTATAGACCTAGTCTGTTCATTATATATATCTACATGATGTATTGTTACACCATGTAGGAGCAGTATAGACCTAGTCTGTTCATTATATACATCTACATGATGTTACACCATGTAGGAGCAGTATAGACCTAGTCTGTTCATTATATACATCTACATGATGTTACACCATGTAGGAGCAGTATAGACCTAGTCTGTTCATTATATACATCTACATGATGTATTGGCAGTATAGACCTAGTCTGTTCATTATATACATGATGTATTGTTACACCATGTAGGAGCAGTATAGACCTAGTCTGTTCATTATATACATCTACATGATGTATTGTTACACCATGTAGGAGCAGTACAGACCTAGTCTGTTCATTATATACATGATGTATTGTTACACCATGTAGGAGCAGTATAGACCTAGTCTGTTCATTATATATATCTACATGATGTATTGTTACACCATGTAGGAGCAGTATAGACCTAGTCTGTTCATTATATACATCTACATGATGTATTGTTACACCATGTATGTCACGTTCTGACCTTTATTTTCTGTGTTTTGTGTTTAGTTAGTATGGTCAGGCGTGAGTTGGGTGGGCAGTCTATGTTTGTTTGTCTAGGTTTTGGGAATTTCTATGCTGGCCTAGTATGGTTCTCAATCAGAGGCAGGTGTCATTAGTTGTCTCTGATTGAGAATCATACTTAGGTGGCCTGGGTTTCACTATGTGTTTGTGGGTGATTGTTTCCTGTCTCAGTGTGTGCACCAGATAGGACTGTTTTGAGTTTCACATTTTTTGTTTTGTTAGTTTTGTTCATGTGTACCTTATAGCATTAAAAAGTACCATGGAAAAAAATTACCACGCCTCGCGTATTGGTCCTCTGATCCGTTTCGCCTCCTCTTCGGAAGAAGAGGAGGAAACTCATTACAGAATCACCCACCAAAATCGGACCAAGCGGCGTGGTAAAGGACAGCGACGACAGCAGCAGCAGCAACAACAACAGCGGGCCAGCATCAGAGCTGAATCTGGACTACACAACTTGGGAGGAGATAGATAGGTGGGCGGTCGACCCAGGAGAGTGCCGGAGCCCGCCTGGGATTCTGATGGAGCAATGCAAGGAAGGTTACAGGAGAATGAGGTTGGCTGGGGAAAATCGTAGCCCCAAGGAGAGCTGGAGGCAGCGAAAGCTGATCGGGCGGCAATATGAGGAGCCAGCACGGCAGTGCGACAGGTACGAGAGGCAGCCCCAAATTTTTTTAGGGGGCACACGAGGTGTGGTACTAAGCCAGGTAGCAGACCTGAGCTCACCTCGTGCTTATTATGAGCAGCGCATTACTGGTCAGGCACCGTGTTATGGTTGAGCGCACGGTGTCGCCAGTGCGTGTCCATAGCCCGGTGCGCTATAGGGCAGCCCCCGAGAGTGCCATGCGAGTGTGGGCATTGAGCCAGGGCGTATGGTGCCTGCTCAGCGGGTCTGGTCGCCGGTACGCAGTCTTGGTCCAGGTTATCCTGCGCCGGCTCTGCGTGCTGTGTCTCCGGGGCGCTGGGAGGGTGCAGTGTCCTCTGCCTGCGCTCCGCTCGTACCGGGCAACTGTGGGAGTGGAGCCTAGGGGAGGGTGCGTGTAGTAAGCACTAGATCTCCCGTGCTTACCCACAGCCCGGTTCAACCTGTGCCTGCACTCTTGAGGTCCGGGCTCGAGTAGTTGTCCAGCCTGGGGAAGTGGTGCCAAGGTTGCGCACCAGAGCTCCAGTGCTCCCCACAGCCCGGTCTTTCAGGCTCCTCCTAACACCAAGCCTCCTGAAAGTCTCCCCAGCCTGGTAGTTCCTGTGGCAGCCCCACGCACCAGGCTGTCTCTCAGTCTCCTCCCTGCAGGTGCTCCTGCCTGTCCGGCGCCGCTGCCGGAGCCTCCCGCCTGTCCGGCGCCGCTGTCCTCCCGCCTGTCCGGAGCCTCCCGCCTGTCCGGCGCCGCTGCCGGAGCCTCCCGCCTGTCCGGCGCCGCTGCCGGAGCCTCCCGCCTGTCCGGCGCCGCTGCCGGAGCCTCCCGCCTGTCCGGAGCCTCCCCGCCTGTCCGGCGCCGCTGCCGGAGCCTCCCCGCCTGTCCGGGCGCCGCTGCCGGAGCCTCCCGCCTGTCCGGCGCTGCTGCCGGAGCCTCCCGCCTGTCCGGCGCTGCTGCCGGAGCTCTCCCGCCTGTCCGGAGCCTCCCGCCTGTCCGGCGCCGCTGCCGGAGCCTCCCCACCGGAGCCTCCCGCCTGTCCGGCGCCGCTGCCGGAGCTCTCCGCCTGTCCGGCGCCGCTGCCGGAGCCTCCCGCCTGTCCGGCGCCGCTGCCGGAGCCTCCCGCTGTCCGGCGCCGCTGCCGGAGCTCCCGCCCCGTCCGGAGCCTCCCGCCTGTCCAGCGCCGCTGCCGGAGCCTCCCGCCTGTCCGGCGCCGCTGCCGGAGCCTCCCGCCTGTCCGGCGCTGCTGCCGGAGCCTCCCGCCTGTCCGGCGCTGCTGCCGGAGCGCCCGCCTGTCCGGCGCCGCTGCTGGAGCGTCCCGCCTGTCTGGCGCCGCTGCCGAGCGTCCCGCCTGTCTGGCGCCGGGGAGCGTCCCTCCTGTCCGGCGCCGCTGCTGGAGCGTCCCCGCCTGTCCGGCGCCGCGCCTCCTGTAGCAGCTCCACGCACCAGGCTGTCTCTCTGTCTCCTCTCTGCAGGTGCTTCGCCTGTCCGGCGCCGAGCCCTCAGCCGGAGCGTCCCGCCCTGTCCGGCGCCGCTGCCGGAGCCTCCCGCCTGTCCGGGCGCCGCTGCCGAGCGTCCCCCGCCTGTCCGGGCGCCACTGCCGGAGCGTCCCGCCTGTCCGGGCGCCGCTGCCGGAGCCTCCCGCCCGGCGCCGCTGCCAGAGCGTCCCCGCCTGTCCGGGCGCCGGAGCCCTCAGCCCAGAGGCGCCAGAGCCCTCAGCCCAGAAGCGCCAGAGCCCCTGTCCCTCTGTCCAGAGCCCCTGTCCCTCTGTCCAGAGCTTCTGCCCCTCTGTCCCGAGCTGCCCCTCTGTCCAGTGGGGTCATTGAGAGGGGTTGCCATGGTGAGAAAGCCACGGAGGCGGACAAAGACAATGGTGAAGTGGGGTCCCGCGTCCCGCGCCAGAACCGCTCCAAGGGACAGATGCCCACCCAGACCCTCCCCTATAGGTCAAGGTTTGCGGCCGGAGTCCGCACCTTTGGGGGTACTGTCACGTTCTGACCTTTATTTTCTGTGTTTTGTGTTTAGTTAGTATGGTCAGGGCGTGAGTTGGGTGGGCAGTCTATGTTTGTTTGTCTAGGTTTTGGGAATTTCTATAGCTGCCTAGTATGGTTCTCAATCAGAGGCAGGTGTCATTAGTTGTCTCTGATTGAGAATCATACTTAGGTGGCCTGGGTTTCACTATGTGTTTGTGGGTGATTGTTTCCTGTCTCAGTGTGTGCACCAGATAGGACTGTTTTGAGTTTCACATTTTTTTGTTTTGTTAGTTTTGTTCTATGTGTACCTTATAGCATTAAAAAGTACCATGGAAAATTACCACGCCGCGTATTGGTCCTCTGATCCGTTTCGCCTCTCCTCTTCGGGAAGAAGAGGAGGAAACTTCGTTACAATGTAGGAGCAGTATAGACCTAGTCTGTTCATTATATACATCTACATGATGTATTGTTACACCATGTAGGAGCAGTATAGACCTAGTCTGTTCATTATATACATCTACATGATGTATTGTTACACCATGTAGGAGCAGTATAGACCTAGTCTGTTCATTATATACATGATGTATTGTTACACCATGTAGGAGCAGTATAGACCTAGTCTGTTCATTATATACATGATGTATTGTTACACCATGTAGGAGCAGTATAGACCTAGTCTGTTCATTATATACATGATGTATTGTTACACCATGTAGGAGCAGTATAGACCTAGTCTGTTCATTATATACATCTACATAATGTATTGTTACGTTCCTTATATTCAGAGCATTTGTTCACATTGTTTCTATAAATATATACAGAGCATTTGGAAAGTGTTCAGACCCCTTGACTTTTCCCCACATTTTGTTACGTTACGGCCTTATTCGAAAATATATGAAATAGTTTTTTCCCCTGAATCTGCAAACAATACCTCAAAATTACAAACGCAAAACTGGTTTTGTAAAATGTTTGCAAATGTATTAAAAATAAACAACTGAAATATTCAGAATGAGTAAGTGTGTCCAAACTTTTGACTGATATTGTCAGTATTCAGACCCTTTGTTACTCAGTGCTGTTTCGAAGCATCTTTGGCAGCGATTACAGCCTCCAGTCTTCTGGGTTTGACGCTACAAGCTTGGCACACCTGTATTTGGGGAGTTTCTCCCATTCTTCTCTGCAGATCCTCCTCGTTGCTGCACAGCTATTTTCAGGGCTCTCCAGAGATGTTTGATCAGGTTCAAGTCCGGGCTCTGGCTGGGCCACTAAGGACATTCAGAGACTTGTCCCGAAGCCACTCCTGCGTTCTCTTGGCTGTGTAGTTAGGGTCATTGTCCTGAAGGTTAAACTTTGCCCCAGTCTGAGGTCCTATTCTGAGGTCCTGGAGTAGGTTTTCATTAAGGATATCTCTGTACTTTGCTCTGTTCGCCTTTGCCTCGATCCTGACTAGTCTCACAGTCCCTGCCTGATAGAGGAATTCTATATTCCTGTATGTTTTATTGCCAAAATCAATTCGTACTCATTTCTATTTCATTAATGAGTTGTAAGTTCATTAATTATGCATGAAGTAGATTGAGACCAGTCTTAAAAGCCAAAGGTAAACAGTGTTTATTACAAGAGAGTACTAAATGCTTACACACATTTCCACAGGTTATAAACTGAAAATGACGTCAGCGTTTTCCAAACGTTCCATTTCACAAGCAGAGGGGCCCCCTAGCTCTTGAGCCTTCGCGTTATCAGCACGAAGTCAAGGCCAGTCAGTATAAATCAACATTCTCGACAATCTGGAGATGGCCTGTTCCCACCACCTGGAGATTTGTACAACTGAATGAACTAAGGAACAGACCTTCATTGTTACTAAACTCCTGACTACATTATATACAATTGGGAAAGGGAGCAAGAGAGAAAATTCACATGTACAGTACATTATAGCATTTGGACTAGTCAGTTCTGATTGGAATGTATACATAATTAGTCATTTCAACCATAATTTCCTCTATCACTGCCGCTGAAAAACATCCCCACAGCATGATGCTGCCACCACCATGCTTCACCGTAGGGATGGTGCCAGGTTTCTCCAGACCTGACTTTGGTATTCAGGCCAAAAGAGTTCAAGCTTGGTTTCATCAGAGCAGAGAATTGTGTTTCTCATGGTGAGAGTCCTTTAGGTGTTATTATTTTATACATTTTAAATGTTACCTTAATTTAACTAGGCAAGTCAGTTAAGAACAAATGTTTATTTTCAATGACTGCCTACCGGGAACAGTGGGTTAAATGCCTTGTTCAGGAGCAGAACGACAGATTTTTACCTTGTGAGCTCGGGGATTCGATCTTCTAACCACTAGGCTACGCTGCCGCCCCTACACTCTAACCACTAGGCTACGCTGCCGTCCCTACACTCTAACCACTAGGCTACGCTGCCATCACTAAGATATGTGGATAACGTGTTATAACAGCATCCATCACATGGTTATAAACATGACATAATAAATGTCTTAGTCAGCAACTCTTGACAGCTTGGTGAAATCTCTCCAGCTCATAACCATCACTAAAGATAGATGGATGAGGTGTTATAACAGAGCTTGGTGAAATCTCTCCAGGGGTTCATAACCATCACTAAAGATAGATGGATGAGGTGTTATAACAGCTTGGTGAAATCTCTCCAGGTGTTCATAACCATCACTAAAGATAGATGGATGAGGTGTTATAACAGAGCTTGGTGAAATCTCTCCAGGGGTTCATAACCATCACTAAAGATAGATGGATGAGGTGTTATAACAGAGCTTGGTGAAATCTCTCCAGGGGTTCATAACCATCACTAAAGATAGATGGATAAGGTGTTATAACAGCTTGGTGAAATCTCTCCAGGTGTTCATAACCATCACTAAAGATAGATGGATGGAACACAACATGATATCCAACCAGAGATAAAGAGTAAGGACCCTTTTGGAAAACTCCAAGTGGGCTGTCATGTACCTTTTACTGAGGAGTGGCTTCTGTCTGGCCACTCTACTACAAAAATGCCTGATTGGTGGAGTGCTGCAGAGATGGTTGTCCTTCTTGGAAGGTTCTCCCGTCTCCACAGAGAGAGGAACTCTGGAACTCTGTCAGAGTGACCGTCAGTTCTTGGTCACCTCGTGCCCTTGAGCAGGGCCTGGTGGTAGATCAGTCAACATGCCCCTGAGCAGGGCATTGACCCTGATGCTTCTGTGTGTCGCTCTGAATGGGAGTCTATTGGATGACTGGTATGATGTAGTTGTTGGATGGGAGTCTGTTGTATGACTGGTATGATGTAGTTGTTGTATGACTGGTATGATGTAGTTGTTGGATGGGAGTCTGTTGGATGACTGGTATGATGTAGTTGTTGGATGGGAGTCTATTGGATGACTGGTATGATGTCGTTGTTGGATGGGAGTCTGTTGTATGACTGGTATGATGTAGTTGTTGGATGGGAGTCTGTTGGAGGACTGGTGTGATGTAGTTGTTGGATGGGAGTCTATTGGATGACTGGTATGATGTCGTTGTTGGATGGGAGTCTGTTGTATGACTGGTATGATGTAGTTGTTGGATGGGAGTCTGTTGGATGACTGGTATGATGTAGTTGTTGGATGGGAGTCTGTTGGAGGACTGGTATGATGTAGTTGTTGGATGGGAGTCTGTTGTATGACTGGTATGATGTCGTTGTTGGATGGGAGTCTGTTGGATGACTGGTATGATGTAGTTGTTGGATGGGGAGTCTGTTGGAGGACTGGTATGATGTAGTTGTTGGATGGGAGTCTGTTGGATGACTGGTATGATGTCGTTGTTGGATGGGAGTCTGTTGTATGACTGGTATGATGTCGTTGTTGGATGGGAGTCTGTTGGATGACTGGTATGATGTAGTTGTTGGATGGGAGTCTGTTGTATGACTGGTATGATGTAGTTGTTGGATGGGAGTCTGTTGTATGACTGGTATGATGTCGTTGTTGGATGGGAGTCTGTTGGATGACTGGTATGATGTAGTTGTTGGATGGGAGTCTGTTGGATGACTGGTGATGTAGTTGTTGTATGACTGGTATGATGTAGTTGTTGGATGACTGGTATGATGTAGTTGTTGGATGACTGGTATGATGTAGTTGTTGGATGACTGGTATGATGTAGTTGTTGAATGGGAGTCTGTTGGATGACTGGTATGATGTAGTTGTTGGATGGGAGTCTGTTGTATGACTGGTATGATGTCGTTGTTGGATGACTGGGTATGATGTAGTTGTTGGATGACTGGTATGATGTAGTTGTTGGATGACTGGTATGATGTAGTTGTTGGATGACTGGTATGATGTAGTTGTTGGATGACTGTATGATGTAGTTGTTGAATGGGAGTCTGTTGGATGACTGGTATGATGTAGTTGTTGGATGGGAGTCTGTTGTATGACTGGTATGATGTCGTTTGTTGGATGACTGGTATGATGTAGTTGTTGGATGACTGGTATGATGTAGTTGTTGGATGACTGGTATGATGTAGTTTTGTTGAATGGGAGTCTGTTTGATGACTGGTATGATGTAGCGTTGTTGGATGGGGAGTCTGTTTGTGACTGGTATGATGTGTTTGTTGGATGGGGAGTCTGTTTGGATGACTGGTATGATGTAGTTGGATGGGAGTTTGTTGTATGACTGGTATGATGTAGTTTGTTGGCCGGGGAGTCTGTTGTATGACTGGTATGATGTCGTTGTTGGATGACTGGTATGATGTAGTTGTTGAATGGGAGTCTGTTGTATGACTGGTATGATGTAGTTGTTGGATGGGAGTCTGTTGTATGACTGGTATGATGTCGTTGTTGGATGGGAGTCTGTTGTATGACTGGTATGATGTAGTTTGTTGTATGACTGGTATGATGTAGTTGTTGGATGGGAGTCTGTTGGATGACTGGTATGATGTAGTTGTTGAATGGGAGTCTGTTGGATGACTGGTATGATGTAGTTATTGGATGGGAGTCTGTTGGATGACTGGTATGATGTAGTTGTTGGATGGGAGTCTGTTGGATGACTGGTATGATGTAGTTGTTGAATGGGAATCTGTTGGATGACTGGTATGATGTAGTTGTTGGATGGGGAGTCTGTTGGAGGGACTGGTGTGATGTAGTTGTTGGATGGGAGTCTGTTGGATGACTGGTATGATGTAGTTGTTGGATGGGAGTCTGTTGGAGGACTGGTGTGATGTAGTTGTTCGATGGGAGTCTGTTGGATGACTGGTGTGATGTAGTTGTTGGATGGGAGTCTGTTGGATGACTGGTATGATGTAGTTGTTGGATGGGAGTCTGTTGGAGGACTGGTATGATGTCGTTGTTGGATGACTGGTGTGATGTAGTTGTTGGATGACTGGTATGATGTCGTTTTGTTGGATGGGAGTCTGTTGGATGACTGGTGTGATGTAGTTATTGGATGGGAGTCTGTTGGAGACTGGTATCCAAAATGTAAATGTAATGTAAATGTAAATGTAAATGTGGTATGATGTAGTTGTTGGATGGGGAGTCTGTTTGGATGACTGGTATGATGTAGTTATTGGATGTGAGTCTGTTGATGACTGGTGTGATGTAGTTTATTGGATGGGAGTCTGTTGGATGACTGGTGTGATGTAGTTGTTGGATGGGAGTCTGTTGGATGACTGGTATGATGTAGTTATTGGATGGGAGTCTGTTGGATGACTGGTATGATGTAGTTGTTGGATGGGAGTCTGTTGGATGACTGGTATGATGTAGTTGTTGAATGGAATCTGTTGGATGACTGGTATGATGTAGTTGTTGGATGACTGGTATGATGTAGTTGTTGGATGGGAGTCTGTTGGATGACTGGTATGATGTAGTTGTTGGATGGGAGTCTGTTGGATGACTGGTATGATGTAGTTGTTGGATGACTGGTATGATGTAGTTGTTGGATGGGAGTCTGTTGGATGACTGGTATGATGTAGTTGTTGAATGGGAGTCTGTTGGATGACTGGTATGATGTAGTTGTTGAATGGGAGGTCTGTTGGATGACTGGTATGATGTAGTTGTTGGATGGGAGTCTGTTGGATGACTGGTATGATGTAGTTGTTGAATGGGAGTCTGTTGGATGACTGGTATGATGTAGTTGTTGGATGGGAGTCTGTTGGAGGACTGGTGTGATGTAGTTGTTGGATGGGAGTCTGTTGGATGACTGGTATGATGTAGTTGTTGGATGGAGTCTGTTGGAGGACTGGTGTGATGTAGTTGTTGGATGGGAGTCTGTTGGATGACTGGTGTGATGTAGTTGTTGGATGGGAGTCTGTTGGATGACTGGTATGATGTCGTTGTTGGATGACTGGTGTGATGTAGTTGTTGGATGACTGGTATGATGTCGTTGTTGGATGGGGAGTCTGTTGTAGGACTGGTATGATGTAGTTGTTGGATGGGGAGTCTGTTGGATGACTGGTATGATGTCGTTGTTGGATGACTGGTGTGGTGTAGTTGTTGGATGGGAGTCTGTTGGATGACTGGTATGATGTAGTTGTTGAATGGGAGTCTGTTGGATGACTGGTATGATGTAGTTGTTGGATGACTGGTATGATGTAGTTGTTGGATGACTGGTATGATCTAGTTGTTGGATGACTGGTATGATGTAGTTGTTTGGAAGACTGGTATGATGTAGTTGTTGAATGGGAGTCTGTTGGATGACTGGTATGATGTAGTTGTTGGATGGGAGTCTGTTGGATGACTGGTATGATGTAGTTGTTGGATGGGAGTCTGTTGGATGACTGGTATGATGTAGCTGTTGGATGGGAGTCTGTTGGATGACTGGTGTGATGTAGTTGTTGGATGGGAATCTGTTGGATGACTGGTATGATGTAGTTGTTGGATGGGAGTCTGTTGGATGACTGGTATGATGTAGTTGTTGGATGGGAGTCTGTTGGATGACTGGTATGATGGTAGTTGTTGGATGGGAGTCTGTTTGGATGACTGGTATGATGTGATTTGTTGGATGGGAGTCTGTTGGATGACTGGTATGATGTAGTTGTTGGATGGGAGTCTGTTGGATGACTGGTATGATGTAGTTGTTGGATGGGAGTCTGTTGGATGACTGGTATGATGTCGTTGTTGGATGGGAGTCTGTTGGATGACTGGTATGATGTAGTTGTTGGATGGGAGTCTGTTGGATGACTGGTATGATGTCGTTGTTGGATGGGAGTCTGTTGGATGACTTGTATGATGTAGTTGTTGGATGGGAGTCTTTGGATGACTGGTATGATGTAGTTGTTGGATGGGGAGTCTGTTGGATGACTGGTATGATGTCGTTGTTGGATGGGAGTCTGTTGGATGACTGGTATGATGTCGTTGTTGGATGGGAGTCTGTTGGATGACTGGTATGATGTAGTTGTTGGATGGGAGTCTGTTGGATGACTGGTATGATGTAGTTGTTGAATGGGAGTCTGTTGGATGACTGGTATGATGTAGTTGTTGGATGGGAGTCTGTTGGATGACTGGTGTTGTTGAGCGGCTTCACTGCAAGTATATTTGTATGTTTATAATAATAATAATAAAACATTTAACAAAAATAAAAAAATAAAGAAATCTGAAATGTCTTGAGTCAATAAGTATTCAACCCCTTTGTTATGTAAGTTCAGGAGTAATCATTTGCTTAACAAGTCACATAATAAATTGCATGGACTCACTGTGTGCAATAATAGTGTTTAACATGATTTTTGAATGACTACCTCATCTCTGTACCCCACACATACAATTATCTGTAAGGTCCCTCATCTCTGTACCCCCACACATACAATTATCTGTAAGGTCTCTCATCTCTGTACCCCACACATACACAATTATCTGTAAGGTCCCTCATCTCTGTACCCCACACATACAATTATCTGTAAGGTCCCTCATCTCTGTACCCCCACACATACAATTATCTGTAAGGTCCCTCATCTCTGTACCCCACATATACAATTATCTGTGGAGTCCCTCATCTCTGTACCCCCACACATACAATTATCTGTAAGGTCCCTCATCTCTGTACCCCACACATACAATTATCTGTAAGGTCCCTCATCTCCGTACCCCACACATACAATTATCTGTAAGGTCTCTCATCTCCGTACCCCACACATACAATTATCTGTAAGGTCCCTCATCTCCGTACCCCACACATACAATTATCTGTAAGGTCTCTCATCTCCATACCCCACACATACAATTATCTGTAAGGTCTCTCAGTCAAGGAGGGAATTTACATCACAGTTTCAACCAATACCTCACAAAGAAGGACACCTATCGGTAGAGAGGAAAAACAAAAAAAACATCTGAGATTGAATCCTATTGGTAGAGAGGAAAAACAAAAACACATCTGAGATTGAATCCTATTGGTAGAGGGGAAAAACAAAAACACATCTGAGATTGAATCCTATTGGTAGAGGGGAAAACAAAAACACATCTGAGATTGAATATCCTTTTGAGGTGAAGTTATTAATGACACTTTGGATGGTGTATCAATACACCCAGTCACTACAAAAGATACAGGCTTCCTTCCTAACTCAGTTGCTGGAGAGGAAGGAAACCGCTCAGTGATTTCACCATGAGGCCAATGGTGACTTTAAAACTTTGTATCTGTTTCATAGCTGTGATAGGAGAACTGAGGATGGATCAACGACAATGTAGTTGCTCTACAATACTCACCTAATTGGCAGAGTGAAAAGAAGGAAGTCTGTACCGAATACAAATATTTTAAATATTTATAAATATTCCAAAACACACATCCTGTTTGCAACAAGCCACTAAAGTAATACTGCAAAACATGTGGCAAAGCAATTCAATTTTTGTCCTGAATACAAAGTGTTATGTTTGAGGTAAATCTGAGTACCACTCTACATATTTTCAATCATAGTGGTGGCTGCATCATGTTATGGGTATGCTTGTAGCGTTAAGGACTGGAGAGTTTTTCAGAATAAAAAAATGAACTGAATGAGCTAAACACAGGCAAAATCCTAGAAGAAAACCTGGTTCAGTCTGCTTTCCACCAGACACTGGGAGATGAATTCACATATCAACAGGACAACAACCTAAAACACAAGGCCAAATCTACACTGGGGTTGCTTACTAAGAAGACAGTGAGTGTTCCTGATTGACCGATTACAGGTTTGACTTAAATCTACTTGAAAATCTATGGCAAGGTCTGGAAATGGTTCATTAGCAATGATTAACAACCAATTTGACAGAGCTTGAAGAATGTAAAAAATAAAATAAAATGGACAACGAGCTCTTAGAGATTTTCCCAGAAAGACTCACAGCCATAACCGCTGTCAAATTGTAATTAAACTCCAGGCAGCAGATGGCGACGTGAGTCTTTAAGGTGATGCTTCTTGCGTGACGTAAGTCGGTTAGGGCCAGGCAGAGTAGGAAGGTAATGCATGGAGTTAGGGAAGAAAATGGTAGTATAGTAAGTAAACCAGAGGAAATGGTCAGGGTGACAACTGATCATTTCCAAGGTTTATTTAAGGAAAGGAAATAGATGTAGAGCAGGGAAACGTGTTTTAGAACACTTGTCCCGGCGGTTGCCAGAGGACATTAGAGACGTGATGGAGGCCCAGATCTCACTAGAAGAGGTTGAGAGCGCTCTTAGGAGGATGGGGAAAAGGAAGGTGCCTGGGATGGATGGGCTGCCGGCTGAGTTTTACCTCAAGTTTTGGGGTATACTTGGACCAGTGATTCTCGAAGTCTTGAAGGCCATCCTTGAGGCGTGGGGTCCCGGGGGATCAATGGCTGTTGGTGTGCTGTCACTTCTTTATAAGAAGGGGAAGCAACTGACCTTGGCAACTGGCGGCCATTGACCATGCTGTGCGTAGATTACAAGATTCTTGCAAGCTCTTCCCTACGTCGTCCACGAGGATCAGACGTGCGGGGAAGAGGGCCGCTCTATAAGATGGAACCTACAGTTGATCAGGAATTCCATCGCTTGGGTTGAAGATAGAGGCTGCCTTTAATGGTAGCAGCGCTAGATCAGGCGAAAGCTTTTGATCGCGTGAATAGATATTTTCTATTCAGGGTGTTAGGTAGATTAGGATTTGGGGAGAAGTTTATAGGATGGATCCGTACTTTATATGTCGGAGCGGGGTGTCGAGTTAGTGTAAATAGTCACTTAGGTGACGTTTTTGACCTCTCGTCTGGGGTCAGGCAGGGATGCCCACTCTCGGCTCTCCTCTTCGTTCTGTACATGGAGCCTCTGGGGGCTGCCATTAGGGCAGACACAGGGGTGGAAGGCTTGTTGATACCTGGAAGTGGTGGGCTGCGTGTTAAGATGACGACACTTCCTTGCTGTTGTGCAAGGACTTGTGCCTGACTAGGTCCCTTGCCATCTTTGGGGATTTCACCCGAGCGTCGGGAGCAGTTCTGAACCATGCAAAGTCTTCCGTCAAGTTTTTCGGAAGATGGCGCGGTAGAACGGATGTGCCTGGGGGTTCTCTCTCTGTGAGGGGCCCTGAGGATTCTCGGGTTCATTTTGAGACCTCCGGCTCAGCGGCTAAACTGGAACATGCGTATCGCAGTGGTACAGAGGAAGCTAGCAATGTGGAAGGCTAGGTATTTGTCTTTTATGGGCAAAGTCCTGGTCCTAAAGGTGGATGTGTTGCCGTCTCTTTTGTATTTGGCGTACATCTACCCATTGCCGGCTTGTCTGAGGAGAGGCCTCTAGTGAGGCTTGTGTTTCAGTTTATGTGGGTGGCAGGTGCGAGTGGGTCGCCAGGGCACGCATGATCTGTCCTATCGGGGGGGAGGTAGGGGGTACCACATTTCCCCCTCAAGCTGGACTCAATTTTGTTTCTTTCTTGTTAACGGAGCTTGCTCAGCCAGTGATACACCCGTCCGGTTACCTCCTGAGGTGTTCTTCTCGTATCAGGCGAGAAGCGTAATGGTGTGGTCGCGGGGTCCTCGGGCGGAACAGCTGCCGTGGCACTTTGGTCATGCGGCCAAGTGGCTGCGTGCGCACCCCGAGGTTGAGTTGCCCGAGTAGGTTTAGACCACAGGCACCTGTGCGAGGAGGTCAGGCAGGCAGGGAGTCCTGCGCCCGTGCGGGCATCTCGTCAGTGGTCTGGGAGGAGTGCAGGCGCGGGGCCTGGACAACGGGCTCAAGGACCTGGTGGTTGAGCCTTCATAAGCGTTTGCCGGTACTTTCCATCTTGTACCGGTATAGTTTGGTGCAATCCCCCACCTGTCCAAGATCCTCTTGTGGCAGGGAGGAGACTGTGCACCATGCCTTCTGGGACTGTGCCTTTGCCGGACTAGTCTGGGCTAGGGCACGGGTGATGCTAGGTGTGGTTAGGAGTGATTTTGTTTTGACATGGGCTAGGCTAGAGAGAGGCGTAGGGAGAGCAAAGGAACGGATAGGGACAGGTTTCTGCTCTGGCTTCTCATGAGTCTCTTTAAAAAGGGACTGTGGGAAGCCAGGAAGAATTTAGTCAAGACAGGGAGAGATTGGGGGTGGAAGGGATAGTGAGAAGGGTGGAAGGTGATTTGAGGGGGAGGATGAAGAGGGAGGAGAGGAAGTGGGGAAGCATGCGGCACGGGAGAGGTGGAAAGGGGGTTTAGGGCTGGGAGTGTTAGAGTGAGTTTGGTAAGGGGATAGATTAGGGAAGGGGAGATAGGGAAAGGGTTAGGTATTGGTTAGGTATGACGGGGAGGGACGATGCTCCCCTGAGGTTTGTTTTGTCTTGGTGTTTGGTGATTTGGTTTTGTAAATATAAGTAATTAAGAATGAATGAGAGATATGATTTTGTAAAGTGTGAATGGTATTGATTGTAAATAAATTATTTTAACCACCAAAAAAAAAAAAGAATAATAATCTAGTGGACAAGACGGCTCTAGAACCACAACACAGCTACTGTTTAAAACACCTCGGTAGCTTGCTAGCCAACATGCAACCGAAACATTTAAGCTCGTTAGACCACTTTTGTGAATATTAATCTTGTTGTTTTAAAAACAGTTCTGTTGAGGTATCTACTGGTTAACTTTAACGTAATGTACTTGTTACATTTGCAAACTTGTTCTGAGCCTAGTACTCGGCTGTCGCTAATGCTAACTAGCTAGCTAGCATCCCACAACCATGAGCTCTTTAAGCTACTCGCCCCCAGGTAAAGAAGAGCGATGTGTTGGCGGAGAAAGAATCTCTCGGACTGAACGTTGTCATAAAAGAAGAAGAGGAAGATATCTCAGTGAAAGTAGAGGAAGAAGCTTTCAGAATTAAAAGGAGGAAGAGGAGTCTATCAGCATCGCATTGAAAGAGGAAGATGTTATTGTGAAAGAACCTTTTGGAAAGGAAGAGGGAGGCTATCATATTAAAAGAGGAGGATGGTGTTACAGTGAAAGAAGAGAAAGAACCCATTAGAGTGAAGAAGAAAGACAGGATAGAGGCTGTCACAGTGGAAGGGAGGAGGTAGAAGCTTCGACAATGAAAAGGAGGAAGAGGCTATCACATTGAAAGAAGAAGAGGAAGAACCTTTTAGAGTGAAAGAGGAAGAGGAGGCTATCTCAGTAAAAGAGGAGGGACGACATTCTGGGAGTGAAAGAGGAGGAGGAAGGAGAAGAAGAGGAGACTGAAGATCGGATTAGCACCGGTGAGTATTGTCTTAAAAACAGGGACACAAACGTTGCACTTGTGAAGTAATATGTTGTTTAAATAGGCGTTCTACTGAAGTGATATACTTCAATAGGTTATTCAGGACTGTAGAAATTGTTCGAGGCAATCTGCCATTGGTACATGCATTTTTTACCTTTTAAATTAATAATATATAGGCCTAGCTATTGTTTATTGGAGAAAATAACTGATACATGCTGAATGAACTTAGTTCAACTAACTCTTACAGCCTTGTTATAAAATTGCTTTAACTTATTTTTCCCTTCAATCTACACAATACCCAATAATGACATCACAATACCCAATAATGACATCACAATACCCAATAATGACATCACAATACCCAATAATGACATCACAATACCCAATAATGACATCACAATACCCAATAATGACAAATCAAAAACTGTTTTATTTTAATTTGAGGTAATGTATATAAATAAATAAAAAAACAGGAAATATCACATTACATAAGAAGTCAGTACTTTGTTGAAGCACCTTTTGGCAGCGATTACAGCCTCCAGTCTTCTTGGGTTTTGACGCTACAAGCTTGGCACACTGTATTTGGAGAGTTTCTCCCATTCTTCTCTGCAGATCCTATCAGGCTGTGTGAGGTTGGATGGGGAGTGTTGCTGCACAGTTATTTTCAGGTCTTTTCAGAGATGTTAGATCGGGCTCAAGTCCGGGCTCTGGCTGGGCCACTCAAGGACATTCAGAGGCTTGTCCTGAAATACAGTAGCAACAAAGCTATACAAAATGAAAATCAAAATAAATAAATATTGTTCAGTATGATCAATACTAACTTTATGATCAATACTAACTTTGCATAATGTTGTAATATATTGTGTATATTTATACCCAATGGTTTCCAAATATGTGAAGTACATTTTTGCTATTCTGTATTTTTTTATACCATAAATCCTTGATGTTCCAAATAAGCCCAGTTTGCATTGAAACACATGGAGATTGTGTTTATCACCTAATAAATCAATAAACCCGAGCATAAATGTTTTTTTTCTTCAGATTTAAGTTGATTAAAGTACTCAAACTACAGTTATGCACATTATTCATAGTGTCCTTTACCAAGATGAAATCATTAAGAACAACTAGAAACCTCTGTACTCTCTGCAGCACGTTAGAAGTAGACAGGTAGTTGTTGATGCAGAGAGAAAGAAGAAGAAGGTCAGGGTTGAAGGATATCAAGGATAGAAGATCTGGGCAAACAAATGAAGGACAAGAAGATGACTACTGACCGAATACTCGTGGCAGTTCGGGCCGGGGTGTCATATTGTTGTCCTGCCTTCATCCAGGTGATTCTGTTTTTAGGGGTTTCACCACCTGTACCTTTCTAATACAAGAGTAGGTTAGAAGTAGATTAGAAAGGGTCTTTGGCTTTATAAAGACAAGTTGAACTAACTAACAACAATAGGGGTTTCACCACCTGTACCTTTCTAATACAAGAGTAGATTAGAGTAGATTAGGGAGATTAGAAACGGTCTTTAGAAAGACAAGTTGAACTAACTAACAACAATAGGGGTTTCACCACCTGTACCTTTCTAATACAAGAGTAGATTAGAGTAGATTAGAGTAGATTAGGGAGATTAGAAACGGTCTTTAGAAAGACAAGTTGAACTAATTAACAACAAAAGGAGAACAGCAAACGGGAACCAGCTTTCAGAAAAATTAATTAAAAGTTGTTTGTGTTTATGGTCTTTGTGCAGCTGCAGGATCAATATTCACCTTTATAATATGGGATGAAGCCTGAGCTGGAATGTGAAGCTAACTGAAGCTGGCTAGCTTTAGAAAACCCTGACTAGATCTCTCTAGTGTCGTAGTATACCCCTCAGAACCCCAAAGATAAGCTTGTAATTGTAAAACAAACACTGTATAGTCAAAACATCCATGTTTTTAGTATTAAACTAAATACTTGTTTTTGTCTTTGGCAGGAGCGAGACCAGACTCTCACTTGGACAGAGGAAAGAGTACTTCAGGGCAACCAGACCCAAAGATGGCCAAACCAGCGAGACCACACCACTGCTCCCACTGTGGAAAGAGTATTATTAATTTAAAGTCTAAAAAGTTCATCAAAGAGTACATACAGGAGAAAAGCCTTACCACTGCTCGCAGTGTGGAAAGAGTTTTACTCAGTTAGGGAATCTGAAAATGCATGAGCGAATACACACAGGAGAAAGCCTTTCCACTGCTCCCAGTGTGGAAAGAGTTTTACCAGTTAGCTGCCCCTGAAAATACATGAGAGGACGCACACTGGAGAGAAGCCTTTCCACTGCTCCCTGTGTGGAAAGCATTTTTACCCAGTTAGGGGCCCTGAAAACACATGAGAGGACACATACAAGAGAGAATAATTTCCACTGCTCCTGTGCGGAAAGACTTTTACCCAGTTAGGGTCCATGAAAACGCATGAGAGGACACACACTGGAGAGAAGCCATATCGCTGCTCCCAGTGTCAAAATACCTTTTCCGCATTAAGGGACCTGAAATCACATGAAAGAACCCACTTAGTAGAGAGGCAGAGGCCGTTCCAATGCTCTCAGTGTGGAAAGAGATTCATCCAGTCATGTACATCTGAAAGATCACATGACAACACACACAGGAGAAAAACCGTTCCACTGCTCTCAGTGTGGAAAGGGTTTTACCAGGTTAAGCACACTAAAAACACACAAGAGTACACACAGGAGATCAGCATTTCCAATGCTCTCAGTGTGGAAAGGGGTTTTACCAGGTTAAGCACACTAAAAACACACAAGAGTACACACAGGAGATCAGCATTTCCAATGCTCCCAGTGTGGAAAGGGTTTTACCAGGTTAAGCACACTAAAAACACACAAGAGTACACACAGGAGATCAGCATTTCCAATGCTCTCAGTGTGGAAAGGGTTTTACCAGGTTAAGCACACTAAAAACACACAGAGTACACACAGGAGATCAGCATTTCCAATGCTCCCAGTGTGGAAAGAAATGGTTAGAAAAGGCATCCATTAACAATAGTTAGGGAACCTGCAAGACCACGACGGAACACACACCGGGGAAGATGCCGTACCACTGCTCCCAGTGTGGAAAGAGATTTTCACATCTCATAACACGCAGTGCTCCACACTTTTCGACTGAGAATGTGTTTTCCTGGGTTCGGTCATGAAAATCTGGGAAAAGTCATGAATTTTTTTGTTGTTGTGTTTTCCAAAAAGTGTTTTCAAAAAGTCAATGGAAATGAATTGAACTTCTGTTAGCCATTTATTTAGGCATAGTTTGTAAATATGTTATTAATCACATGCAAATCACCATATCAACCAGGATCAGAATGCTTTAATGCTGTGTGACCGCATCACCTGCACATACAAGGGAGAGAGACAGTAGCACTGTGGAGTGGGCCTCAAGGGAGAGAGACAGTAGCACTGTGGAGTGGGCCTCAAGGGAGAGAGACAGTAGCACTGTGGAGTGGGCCTCAAGGGAGAGAGACAGTAGCACTGTGGAGTGGGCCTCAAGGGAGAGAGACAGTAGCACTGTGGGTGGGCCTCAAGGGAGAGAGACAGTAGCACTGTGGAGTGGGCCTCAAGGGGAGAGAGACAGTAGCACTGTGGAGTGGGCCTCAAGGGGAGAGAGACAGTAGAGCTGTGGAGTGGGCCTCAAGGGGAGAGAGACAGTAGCACTGTGGAGTGGGCCTCAAGGGGAGAGAGACAGTAGCACTGTGGAGTGGGCCTCAAGTGGAGAGAGACAGTAGCACTGTGGAGTGGGCCTCAAGGGGAGAGAGACAGTAGCACTGTGGAGTGGGCCTCAAGGGGAGAGAGACAGTAGAGCTGTGGAGTGGGCCTCAAGGGAGAGACAGTAGCACTGTGGAGTGGGCCTCAAGGGGAGAGAGACAGTAGCACTGTGGAGTGGGCCTCAAGGGGAGAGAGACAGTAGCACTGTGGAGTGGGCCTCAAGGGAGAGAGACAGTAGAGCTGTGGAGTGGGCCTCAAGTGGAGAGAGACAGTAGCACTGTGGAGTGGGCCTCAAGGGAGAGAGACAGTAGCACTGTGGAGTGGGCCTCAAGGGAGAGAGACAGTAGCACTGTGGAGTGGGCCTCAAGGGAGAGAGACAGTAGCACTGTGGAGTGGGCCTCAAGGGGAGAGAGACAGTAGCACTGTGGAGTGGGCCTCAAGGGGAGAGAGACAGTAGAGCTGTGGAGTGGGCCTCAAGGGGAGAGACAGTAGCACTGTGGAGTGGGCCTCAAGGGAGAGAGACAGTAGCACTGTGGAGTGGGCCTCAAGGGGAGAGAGACAGTAGCACTGTGGAGTGGGCCTCAAGGGAGAGAGACAGTAGAGCTGTGGAGTGGGCCTCAAGGGGAGAGAGACAGTAGCACTGTGGAGTGGGCCTCAAGGGGAGAGAGACAGTAGCACTGTGGAGTGGGCCTCAAGTGGAGAGAGACAGTAGCACTGTGGAGTGGGCCTCAAGGGAGAGAGACAGTAGCACTGTGGAGTGGGCCTCAAGGGGAGAGAGACAGTAGCACTGTGGAGTGGGCCTCAAGGGAGAGAGACAGTAGAGCTGTGGAGTGGGCCTCAAGGGGAGAGACAGTAGCACTGTGGAGTGGGCCTCAAGGGGAGAGAGACAGTAGCACTGTGGAGTGGGCCTCAAGTGGAGAGAGACAGTAGCACTGTGGAGTGGGCCTCAAGGGGAGAGAGACAGTAGCACTGTGGAGTGGGCCTCAAGGGAGAGAGACAGTAGAGCTGTGGAGTGGGCCTCAAGGGAGAGAGACAGTAGCACTGTGGAGTGGGCCTCAAGGGAGAGAGACAGTAGCACTGTGGAGTGGGCCTCAAGGGGAGAGAGACAGTAGCACTGTGGAGTGGGCCTCAAGGGAGAGAGACAGTAGAGCTGTGGAGTGGGCCTCAAGTGGAGAGAGACAGTAGCACTGTGGAGTGGGCCTCAAGGGGAGAGAGACAGTAGCACTGTGGAGTGGGCCTCAAGGGGAGAGAGACAGTAGCACTGTGGAGTGGGCCTCAAGGGGAGAGACAGTAGCACTGTGGAGTGGGCCTCAAGGGGAGAGACAGTAGCACTGTGGAGTGGGCCTCAAGGGGAGAGAGACAGTAGAGCTGTGGAGGTGGGCCTCAAGGGAGAGAGACAGTAGCACTGTGGAGTGGGCCTCAAGGGGAGAGACAGTAGCACTGTGGAGTGGGCCTCAAGGGGAGAGAGACAGTAGCACTGTGGAGTGGGCCTCAAGGAGAGAGACAGTAGAGCTGTGGAGTGGGCCTCAAGGGAGAGAGACAGTAGCACTGTGGAGTGGGCCTCAAGGGGAGAGAGACAGTAGCACTGTGGAGTGGGCCTCAAGTGGAGAGAGACAGTAGCACTGTGGAGTGGGCCTCAAGGGGAGAGAGACAGTAGCACTGTGGAGTGGGCCTCAAGGGGAGAGAGACAGTAGCACTGTGGAGTGGGCCTCAAGGGAGAGAGACAGTAGCACTGTGGAGTGGGCCTCAAGGGGAGAGAGACAGTAGCACTGTGAAGTGGGCCTCAAGGGGAGAGACAGTAGCACTGTGGAGTGGGCCTCAAGGGGAGAGAGACAGTAGCACCGTGGAGTGGGCCTCAAGTGCTGTTAGCATTTATTCATGCTAGTTAACTGTTTAGCTGTTAGCATTTATTCATGCTAGTTGTTTAGCTGTTAGCATTTATTCATGCTAGTTAACTGTTTAGCTGTTAGCATTTATTCATGCTAGTTAACTGTTTAGCTGTTAGCATTTATTCATGCTAGTTAACTGTTTAGCTGTTAGCATTTGTTAGCATTTATTCATGCTAGTTGTTTAGCTGTTAGCATTTATTCATGCTAGTTAACTGTTTAGCTGTTAGCATTTATTCATGCTAGTTAACTGTTTAGCTGTTAGCATTTATTCATGCTAGTTGTTTAGCTGTTAGCATTTATTCATGCTAGTTAACTGTTTAGCTGTTAGCATTTATTCATGCTAGTTAACTGTTTAGCTGTTAGCATTTATTCATGCTAGTTAACTGTTTAGCTGTTAGCATTTATTCATGCTAGTTAACTGTTTAGCTGTTAGCATTTATTCATGCTAGTTAACTGTTTAGCTGTTAGCATTTATTCATGCTAGTTGTTTAGCTGTTAGCATTTATTCATGCTAGTTGTTTAGCTGTTAGCATTTATTCATGCTAGTTAACTGTTTAGCTGTTAGCATTTATTCATGCTAGTTAACTGTTTAGCTGTTAGCATTTATTCCACCGACACTTGCCGGTTAAGGCCATGCAAAGTTTATTCACTTTTTTTGGACAATTCATTTAAACTGTTTTCTTCTTGTTTTGTTGTTTTTTGCAAACAAATGATTCACTTCATCATTTGTATTAGTTAGGATTCTGGTGAATCAAAATAATCAATTGTGAATCACGAGGACAAAACCTGCCATAATGATCTATTATTTAATTCTTCAATCTCCAATAAATGTTATTCATCTTATATATTTATTAATGTCTGTGTTTCTTCCTCAATATGATAATGAGGTAATGAAGTGGTGTCAAGCCAATGTCTGTCTGTGTGTCTGTGGTAACTAACACACCAATATGAAGTAATGAGGTCGTGTCAAGCCAATGTCTGTCTGTCTGTGGTAACTAACACACCAATATGATAATGAGGTGGTGTCAAGCCAATGTCTGTCTGTGTGTCTGTGGTAACTAACACACCAATATGATAATGAGGTAATGAAGTGGTGTCAAGCCAATGTCTGTCTGTGTGTCTGTGGTAACTAACACACCAATATGATAATGAGGTGGTGTCATGCCAATGTCTGTCTGTCTGTGGTAACTAACACCCAATATGATAATGAGGTGGTGTCAAGCCAATGTCTGTCTGTCTGTCTGTGGTAACTAACACACCAATATGGTAATGAGGTGGTGTCAAGCCAATGTCTGTCTGTCTGTGTGTCTGTGGTAACTAACACACCAATATGATAATGAGGTGGTGTCAAGCCAATGTCTGTCTGTCTGTGTGTCTGTGGTAACTAACACACCAATATGATAATGAGGTGGTGTCAAGCCAATGTCTGTCTGTCTGTCTGTGGTAACTAACACACCAATATGGTAATGAGGTCGTGTCAAGCCAATGTCTGTGTGTCTGTGGTAACTAACACACCAATATGATAATGAGGTGGTGTCATGCCAATGTCTGTCTGTCTGTGGTAACTAACACACCAATATGGTAATGAGGTGGTGTCAAGCCAATGTCTGTCTGTCTGTCTGTGGTAACTAACACACCAATATGATAATGAGGTGGTGTCAAGCCAATGTCTGTCTGTCTGTCTGTCTGTGGTAACTAACACACAATATGATAACGAGGTGGTGTCAAGTAAATGTCTGTGTCTGTGGTTTCTGATCAATGTCACAGCGCTTTGCTCAATAGTAGAATTTGCGGTTTGTCTTCAAAATAAAGTCCCGCATTTGAAACGGAAGCAAACAGATTCATATAGTGGAATCACTCCATATTTGGACCAGATTATGTTTGAAATGTTGTATAAATACAACAAAAGACAATAATTTGTTAATTTACTCCCCCAAAAAATGTAATCAGATGACATCGCACTGTGGATGTATTAGACTTCATAGAACATTGTTCAGCCTATGGATCTGAGAGGTCCATGATAGAACATTGTTCAGCCTATGAATCTGAGAGGTCCATGATAGAACATTGTTCAGCCTATGGATCTGAGAGGTCCATGACAGAACATTGTTCAGCCTATGGATCTGAGAGGTCCATGATAGAACATTGTTCAGCCTATGGATCTGAGAGGTCCATGATAGAACATTGTTCAGCCTATGGATCTGAGAGGTCCATGATAGAACATTGTTCAGCCTATGGATCTGAGAGGTCCATGATAGAACATTGTTCAGCCTATGGATCTGAGAGGTCCATGATAGAACATTGTACAGCCTATGGATCTGAGAGGTCTATGATAGAACATTGTTCAGCCTATGGATCTGAGAGGTCCATGACAGAACATTGTTCAGCCTATGGATCTGAGAGGTCCATGATAGAAACATTGTTCAGCCTATGGATCTGAGAGGTCCATGATAGAACATTGTTCAGCCTATGGATCTGAGAGGTCCATGATAGAGACATTGTTCAGCCTATGGATCTGAGAGGTCCATGATAGAACATTGTTCAGCCTATGGATCTGAGAGGCCCATGATAGAGGCATTGTTCAGCCTATGGGTCTGAGAGGTCCATGACAGGACATTGTTCAGCCTATGGATCTGAGGGTCCATGATAGAACATTGTTCAGCCTATGGATCTGAGAGGTCCATGACAGAACATTGTTCAGCCTATGGATCTGAGAGCCCCATGATAGAACATTGTTCAGCCTATGGATCTGAGAGGTCCATGATAGAACATTGTTCAGCCTATGGATCTCTGAGAGGTCAATGACAGAACATTGTTCAGCCTATGGATCTGAGAGGTCCATGACAGAACATTGTTCAGCCTATGGATCTGAGAGGTCCATGACAGAACATTGTTCAGCCTATGGATCTGAGAGGTCAATGACAGAACATTGTTCAGCCTATGGATCTGAGAGGTCCATGATAGAACATTGTTCAGCCTATGGATCTGAGAGGTCCATGATAGAACATTGTTCAGCCTATGGATCTGAGAGTCCATGATAGAATATTGTTCAGCCTATGGATCTGAGAGGTCAATGACAGAACATTGTTCAGCCTATGGATCTGAGAGGTCCATGATAGGAGCATTGTTCAGCCTATGGATCTGAGAGGTCCATGATAGAACATTGTTCAGCCTATGGATCTGAGAGGTCCATGATAGAACATTGTTCAGCCTATGGATCTGAGAGGTCCATGATAGAACATTGTTCAGCCTATGGATCTGAGAGGTCCATGATAGAACATTGTTCAGCCTATGGATCTGAGGTCCATGATAGAACATTGTTCAGCCTATGGATCTGAGGGTCCATGATAGAACATTGTTCAGCCTATGGATCTGAGAGGTCCATGATAGAACATTGTTCAGCCTATGGATCTGAGAGGTCCATGATAGAACATTGTACAGCCTATGGATCTGAGAGGTCTATGATAGAACATTGTTCAGCCTATGGATCTGAAGGTCCATGACAGAACATTGTTCAGCCTATGGATCTGAGAGGTCCATGATAGAACATTGTTCAGCCTATGGATCTGAGGGGTCCATGATAGAACATTGTTCAGCCTATGGATCTGAGAGGTCCATGATAGAACATTGTTCAGCCTATGGATCTGAGAGGTCCATGATAGAACATTGTTCAGCCTATGGATCTGAGAGGCCCATGATAGAACATTGTTCAGCCTATGGGTCTGAGAGGGTCCATGACAGAACATTGTTCAGCCTATGGATCTGAGAGGTCCATGATAGAACATTGTTCAGCCTATGGATCTGAGAGGTCCATGACAGAACATTGTTCAGCCTATGGATCTGAGAGGCCCATGATAGAACATTGTTCAGCCTATGGATCTGAGAGGTCCATGATAGAACATTGTTCAGCCTATGGATCTGAGAGGTCAATGACAGAACATTGTTCAGCCTATGGATCTGAGAGGTCCATGACAGAACATTTGTTCAGCCTATGGATCTGAGAGTCATGACAGAACATTGTTCAGCCTATGGATCTGAGGTCAATGACAGAACATTGTTCAGCCTATGGATCTGAGAGGTCCATGATAGAACATTGTTCAGCCTATGGATCTGAGAGGTCCATGATAGAACATTGTTCAGCCTATGGATCTGAGAGAGGTCCATGATAGGAATATTGTTCAGCCTATGGATCTGAGAGGTCAATGACAGAACATTGTTCAGCCTATGGATCTGAGAGGTCCATGATAGAACATTGTTCAGCCTATGGATCTGAGAGGTCCATGATAGGGCATTGTTCAGCCTATGGATCTGAGAGGTCCATGATAGAACATTGTTCAGCCTATGGATCTGAGAGGTCCATGATAGAACATTGTTCAGCCTATGGATCTGAGAGGTCCATGATAGAACATTGTTCAGCCTATGGATCTGAGAGGTCCATGATAGGGCATTGTTCAGCCTATGGATCTGAGAGGTCCATGATAGAACATTGTTCAGCCTATGGATCTGAGAGGTCCATGATAGAACATTGTTCAGCCTATGGATCTGAGAGGTCCATGATAGAACATTGTACAGCCTATGGATCTGAGAGGTCTATGATAGAACATTGTTCAGCCTATGGATCTGAGAGGTCCATGACAGAACATTGTTCAGCCTATGGATCTGAGAGGTCCATGATAGAAACATTTTTCAGCCTATGGATCTGAGAGGTCATGATAGAGACATTGTTCAGCCTATGGATCTAGAGGTCCATGATAAAGACATTGTTCAGCCTATGGATCTGAGAGGTCCATGATAGGAGCATTGTTCAGCCTATGGATCTGAGAGGCCCATGATAGGAGCATTGTTCAGCCTATGGGTCTGAGAGGTCCATGACAGAACATTGTTCAGCTATGGATCTGAAAGGTCCATGACAGAACAT
Organism: Oncorhynchus keta; assembly: GCF_023373465.1. NCBI lineage: Eukaryota > Metazoa > Chordata > Actinopteri > Salmoniformes > Salmonidae > Oncorhynchus > Oncorhynchus keta. Next base: position 12,599 of record NW_026278134.1, on the reverse strand, counting down.
TGTTCAGCCTATGAATCTGAGAGGTCCATGATAGAACATTGTTCAGCCTATGGATCTGAGAGGTCCCATGACAGAACTTGTGTTCAGCCTATGGATCTGAGGTCCATGACAGAACATTGTTCAGCTATGGATCTGAGAGGTCCATGATAGAACATTGTTCAGCCTATGGATCACAGAGGTCCATGACAGAACATTGTTCAGCCTATGGATCTGAGAGGTCCATGACAGAACATTGTTCAGCCTATGGATCCCCAGAGGTCCATGATAGAACATTGTTCAGCCTTGGATATGATAATGATATGAAAATAATTTTGCATGAATTTTTCCAGTTTTGATTTGTTAAAAAAGTTTGAAATATCCAATAAATGTCATTCCACTTCATGATTGTGTCCCACTTGTTGTTGATTCTTCACAAAAAATACAGTTTTATATCTTTATGTTTGAGCCTGAAATGTGGCAAAAGATTACGCCCAAAGTTCAAGGGCCATCTTTTCGCAAGGCACTGTACCTTATTACACTCCACTATATCAGAGACATTGGAACTATTTACTCTGGGAGCTTCCTTCCTGACTGAGATCAGAGAGAGATCTACCTCGCTATATAAGATACATGGAACCATTTACTCTGGGAGCTTCCTTCCTTCCTGAGATCAGAGAGATCTGCCTCGCTATATAAGATACATGGAACCATTTACTGTGGGAGCTTCCTTCCTGACTGAGATCAGAGAGAGATCTCCTCGCTATATAAGAGACATGGAACCATTTACTGTGGGAGCTTCCTTCCTGACTGAATCAGAGAGAGATCTACCTCAGCTGCTCGATTCAAGATTTGTTTTGTAGTATACCTTAAATATTCTCTGTCAATCTTTGGATTGAGTTTCACCACATTACTGTTGTAGCGACAATCCTTTTGTAGAAATAAAAAAGCATTCACCCACTAACTGTATAAAAGGGGTTTATAAATAGAAGACCTATTCATCGGGATTAGAATAAAATGTTGGTCTTAAAAAATGGCAAATGAACCATAATGTATACAGTGGGGAGAACACGTATTTGTTACATTGCCTGATTTTGTAGGTTTTCCTACTTACAAAGCATGTGGAGGTCTGTAATTTTTTTCTATCATGGGTACTTCAGACTGTGAGACGGAATCTAAAACAAAAATCCAGAAAATCACATTGTATGATTTTAAGTAATTCATTTGCATTATATTGCAGGACATAAAAAAATAACAGACCTCGACATGCTTTGTAAGTATGAAAAATCGCAATATCGGCAGTGTATCAAATACTTGTTCTCCCACTGTACAGCCCATGTACGTTCAGTCATGTAACAGAATGGACCTTTTGAGGGAATGAATGCAAACCAAACAACCCGTACAAACACCTTCTATTAATGGAAATAGATTTCTCATCTCTATTTATTTCTTTGTGTGGAGCCTGTAGAAGTCACAGCTCTGAAAACTTGGGGGGCAAAATAACACCTATTTAACAGTCTGATGGCTTTGAGATAGAAGCTGTTTTTCAGTCTCTCAGCTTTGATGCACCTGTACTGACTTTGCTTTCTGGATGATAGCGGGGTGAACAGGCCGTGGTTCAGGTGGTTGATGGTCTTTTTGGCCTTCCTGTGACATCGGGTGCTGTAGGTGTCCTGCAGGGCAGGCAGTGTGCCCCGGTGATGCTTTGGGCAGTTGCACCGCCCTCTGGAGAGGGGTTGCGGACAGTGCTGTTGCCGTACTAGGCGGTGATACCACGTTGCTCTCAATGGTGCATCTGGAAAAGTTTGTGATGGTATTGGGGGCCAAGCCAAACTTTTTCAGCCACGTTGTCTGTGTGGGTGGACCATTTCAGATTGTCAGAGATGTGTACGCCGAGGAACTGAACTTTTCCACTGCTCCACTGTAGTCCGTCGATGTGGATGGGGGCGTGCTCCCTCTGCCGTCTCCTGTCCTGTCCATGTGGATGAGGCGTGCTCCCTCTCTGCTGTCTCTGTCCCGTTGATGTGGATGGGGGCGTGCTCCCTCTGCTGTCTCCTGTCCTGTCCATGTGGATGGGGCGTGCTCCTCTGCCGTCTCCTGTCCTGTCCATGTGGATGAGGGGCGTGCTCCCTCTGCTGTCTCCTGTCCTGTCGATGTGGATGGGGCGTGCTCCCTCTGCTGTCTCCTGTCCTGTCCTGTCGATGTGGATGGGGCGTGCTCCCTCTGCTGTCTCCTGTCCCTGTCGATGTGGATGGGGGCCTGCTCCCTCTGCCGTCTCCTGTCCTGTCGATGTGGATGGGGCGTGCTCCTCTGCCGTCTCCTGTCCTGTCCTGTCGATGTGGATGGGGGCGTGCTCCCTCTGCCGTCTCCTGTCCTGTCGATGTGGATGAGGGCCTGCTCCCCTCTGCCGTCTCCTGTCCTGTCGATGTGGATGGGGGCGTGCTCCCTCTGCTGTCTCCTGTCCTGTCGTGTGGATGAGGGCCTGCTCCCTCTGCTGTCTCCTGTCCTGTCGATGTGGATGGCGCCTGCTCCCTCTGCCGTCTCCTGTCCTGTCGTGTGGATGGGGGCGTGCTCCCTCTGCCGTCTCCTGTCCTGTCGATGTGGATGGGGCGTGCTCCTCTGCTGTCTCCTGTCCTGTCGGTGTGGATGGGGGGCCTGCTCCCTCTGCCGTCTCCTGTCCTGTCGATGTGGATGAGGGCCTGCTCCCTCTGCCGTCTCCTGTCCTGTCGATGTGGATGGGCGTGCTCCCTCTGCTGTCTCTGTCCTGTCGATGTGGATGGGGGCGTGCTCCCTGCTGTCTCCCTGTCCTGTCGATGTGGATGGGGCCTGTCCCTCTGCTGTCTCCTGTCTGCTGTGTGGATGGGGAGCCTGCTCCTCTGTGTCTCTGTCCTGTCGATGTGGATGGGGGCATGCTCCCTCTGCTGTCTCCTGTCCTGTCGATGTGGATGGGGGCGTGCTCCTCTCTGCTGTCTCCTGTCCTGTCGATGTGGATGGGGGCCTCTGCTGTCTCCTGTCCTGTCTGCTGTCTGCTCTCTCTGCTGTCTCCTGTCCTGTCGATGTGGATAGGGGCGTTCTCTACTGTCTGCCTGTCGTCGATGTGGATGAGGGCGTGCTCCCTCTGCTGTCTCCTGTCCCGTCGATGTGGATGAGGGCGTGCTCCTCTGCTGTCTCCTGTCCTGTCGATGTGGATGGGGGCCTGCTCCTCTGCTGTCTCCTGTCCTGTCCTGTCGATGTGGATGAGGCCTGCTCCCTCTGCCGTCTCCTGTCCCTGTCGTGGATGGATGGGGGTGCCCTCTGCTCCCTCTGCCGTCTCCTGTCCTGTCCTGTCGATGTGATGGAGCTGCTCTCTGCCGTCTCCTGTCCTGTCGAGGATGGGGCGTGCCCCTCTGCCGTCGATGTGGATGGGGGCGTGCTCCCTCTGCTGTCTCCTGTCCTGTCCTGTCGATGTGGATGGGGGCCTGCTCCCTCTGCTGTCTCCTGTCCTGTCGATGTGGATGGGGCCTGCTCCCTCTGCCGTCTCCTGTCCTGTCGATGGTGGGCTCCCTGCCCTCCCGTCTGGAGTGATGGGCTGCCCTCTGCCGTCTCCTGTCCTGTCGATGTGGATGGGGGCGTGCTCCCTCTGCCGTCTCCTGTCCTGTCGATGTGGATGGGGGCGTGTTCTCTGCCTCCCTGTCTCGATGTGGATGGGGGCCTGCTCCCTCTGCTGTCTCCTGTCCTGTCGATGTGGATGGGGGCGTGCTCCCTCTGCTGTCTCCTGTCCTGTCGATGTGGATGGGGGCGTGCTCCCTCTGCTGTCTCCTGTCCTGTCGATGTGGATGGGGGCCTGCTCCCTCTGCTGTCTCCTGTCCTGTCGATGTGGATGGGGCGTGCTCCTCTGCTGTCTCCTGTCCTGTCGATGTGGATGGGGGCGTGCTCCCTCTACTGTCTCCTGTCCTGTCGATGTGGATGGGGTGTGCTCCCTCTGCTGTCTCCTGTCCTGTCGATGTGGATGGGGGCCTGCTCCCTCTACTGTCTCCTGAAGTCCACAATCAGCTCCTTCGTTTTGTTAACAAAGGAGAAATGCTCAGCTTTTTGTGTATATGGAACATTTATGATATCTTTTATTTCAGCTCATGAAACACGGAACCAACACTTTACACTTTGTGTTTATATTTTATGTTATATTATATATATATTTATATTTTTGTTCAGTTTATATGTATTTTATATTCAGCTTCTATATATGTGTGTAGGAAAGTATTACTTGTAAGAAGTAAGAGAAAACATATCAGTTCATTTGATATTTTAGACAGTATAAACAATGTGGTGAATATTTTCCTTATTAACTGCGGTACCCACTCCAGTCAACAGATGGCGATGGGAGTCTTTCAGCTGATGCTCGTTGCGTGACGTATAATCTAGTGGACGGGACGGGACACTTCTTCAACAAGGACGACAGGCTACTGATTAAACCACATCGGTTGTTCGCTAGCAAACATAAAACCGGTCATATTTAGACAATTTGTGTGTATATTAACCTCAGTGTTTCAAACACACTGTTTACTAGTTACTTTAATATTTACGTTGTCAGCTAGCTAGCTGTTTTAGTTAGCACTGGGATAGTCTAACGTTCCCGACCATGAGTTCACTGTCCTACTCCCCACCTGCTAAAGAAGAGGAGGTCTGCTGGACGGAGAAAGAAGGTCCAGTGAAAGAGGAGAAGGAAGATGAGGCTATCACGGTTAAAAAGGAAGTAGAGGGTGAGGCTGTTACAGTGAAAGAGGAAGACGTTTCAGTGAAAGAAGAGGTGGATGTTACTGTTGAAGAAGAGGAAGACGCGTTCAGAGTGAAAGAGGAGGAGGATGAGATTACTGTCACAGTTATAGAGGAGGAAGAAGAGAAGAATGGAGATCTGATTAACACCAGAGAATGAGATCTGATTAACACCAGTGAGTACTATCTTAACAACAGGGGCGCAAATCAATGTGTGGTTATAAAGGGGCATTCCACTGAAGTTCGATACTTCAATACGTTCTCTACTGTGGGAATGATTAAAGCTGCAATGTAAGACGTGTACACCATTAAACAGTGGGCCACTAACAATACGGAAACAATGGATCGAATGCATCCAATGACATTAGTCCACATTATCTATTATCATGGAGCTCTGCCCAGCCTGTAAACATGACATTATCTATTATCATGGAGCCTGAGCCTCTGCCCAGCCTATAAAACATGACATTATCTATTATCATGGAGCTCTGTTCAGCCTGTAAACATTACATTATCTATTATTATAGCCTCATAAACATGACATTGTATTATTATCATGACATTATCTATTATTATAGAGCTCTGTTCAGCCTATAAACATGACATTATCTATTATTATAGAGCTCTTGCTCAGTGCAAACATGACATTATCTATTATTATAGAGCCTAGCCTATAAACATGACATTATCTATTATCATGGAGCTCTGCTCAGCTCTGACATTATCTATTATAGAGCTCTGCCCAGCCTATAAACATTACATTATCTATTATCATGGAGCCTATGTAACATGACATTATCTATTATCATGTAAACATGACATTGTCTATTATCATGGAGCTCTGCTCAGCCTATAAACATGACATTATCATGAGCTCTGCCCAGCCTATAAACATGACATTATCTATTATCATGGAGCTCTGCTCAGCCTATAAACATGACATTATCTATTAAACTCTGCTCAGCCTATAAACATGACATTATCTATTATCATGGAGCTCTGCCCAGCCTATAAACATGACATTATCTATTATCATGGAGCTCTGCTCAGCCTATAAACATGACATTATCTATTATCATGGAGCTCTGCCCAGCCTATAAACATGACATTATCTATTATCATGGAGCCTGCCCAGCCTATAAACATGACATTATCTATTATTATAGAGCTCTGCTCAGCCTGTAACCATGACATTATCTATTATTATAGAGCTCTGTTCAGCCTGTAACCATGACATTATCTATTATTATAGAGCTCTGCTCAGCCTATAAACATGACATTATCTATTATTATAGAGCTCTGCCCAGCCTACAAACATGACATTATCTATTATTATAGAGCTCTGCCCAGCCTATAAACATTACATTATCTATTATTATAGAGCTCTGCTCAGCCTATAAACATGACATTATCTATTATCATGGAGCTCTGCCCAGCCTGTAACCATGACATTATCTATTATCATGGAGCTCTGCCCAGCCTGTAAACATGACATTATCTATTATCATGGAGCTCTGCTCAGCCTATAAACATGACATTATCTATTATCATGGAGCCTCTGCTCAGCCTATAAACATGACATTATCTATTATCATGGAGCTCTGCCCAAGCCTATAAACATGATATTATCTATTATCATGGAGCTCTGCTCAGCCTATAAACATGACATTATCTATATTATCATGGAGCTCTGCCCAGCCTATAAACATGACATTGGTCTATTATCATGGAGCTCTGCCCAGCCTATGCAACATGACATTATCTATTATAGAGCCTTACCAGCCTATAAATACGACATTATCTATTATAGAGCTCTGTTCAGCCTATAAACATTACATTATCTATTATCATGGAGCTCTGCCCAGCCTATAAACATGACATTATCTATTATTATAGAGCTCTGCTCAGCCTACAAACATGACATTATCTATTATAGAGCTCTGTTCAGCCTATAAACATGACATTATCTATTATTATAGAGCTCTGCCCAGCCTATAAACATGACATTATCTATTATTATAGAGCTCTGCTCAGCCTGAAGACATGACATTATCTATTATTATGGAGCTCTGCCCAGCCTGTAAACATGACATTATCTATTATCATGGAGCTCTGCCCAGCCTGTAAACATGACATTATCTATTATCATGGAGCTCTGCTCAGCCTATAAACATGACATTATCTATTATCATGGAGCTCTGCCCAGCCTATAAACATGACATTATCTATTATCATGGAGCTCTGCTCAGCCTATAAACATGACATTATCTATTATCATGGAGCTCTGCCCAGCCTATAAACATGACATTATCTATTATCATGGAGCTCTGCCCAGCCTATAAACATGACATTATCTATTATTATAGAGCTCTGCCCAGCCTGAAGACATGACATTATCTATTATTATAGAGCTCTGCCCAGCCTATAAACATGACATTATCTATTATTATAGAGCTCTGTTCAGCCTATAAACATTACATTATCTATTATCATGGAGCTCTGCCCAGCCTATAAACATGACATTATCTATTATTATAGAGCTCTGCTCAGCCTACAAACATGACATTATCTATTATAGAGCTCTGCTCAGCCTGTAAACATGACATTATCTATTATAGAGCTCTGCTCAGCCTATAAACATGACATTATCTATTATTATAGAGCTCTGCTCAGCCTATAAACATGACATTATCTATTATAGAGCTCTGCTCAGCCTATAAACATGACATTATCTATTATTATAGAGCTCTGCTCAGCCTATAAACATAACATTATCTATTATCATGGAGCTCTGCTCAGCCTATAAACATGACATTATCTATTATTATAGAGCTCTGCTCAGCCTATAAACATGACATTATCTATTATAGAGCTCTGCTCAGCCTATAAACATGACATTATCTATTATTATAGAGCTCTGCTCAGCCTATAAACATGACATTATCTTCATCCTCCCTCCTCAGCCCCCAACCGCCCTCATCCTCCCTCCACAGCCCCCACCTGCCCTCATCCTCCCTCCACAGCCCACTCAGTCCCCACCCGCCCTCATCCTCCCTCCACAGTCCCCACCCGCCCTCATCCTCCCTCCACAGCCCCCACAGACCCCTCAGCCCCCATCCGCCCTCATCCTCCCTCCTCAGCCCCCACCTGCCCTCATCCTCCCTCCACAGCCAGAAACCAGGTTTCCCTCCCCACCAACCCATTACCCCCTCGGTCCCCACCCGCCCTCATCCTCCCTCCACAGCCCCCTCAGTCCCCACCCGCCCTCATCCTCCCTCCACAGCCCCCTCCCGCCCTCATCCTCCCTCCACAGCCCCCTCAGCCCCCTCCCGCCCTCATCCTCCCTCCACAGCCCCTCCTCCCTCCACAGCCCCTCAGCCCCCTCCCGCCCTCATCCTCCCTCCACAGCCCCCTCATCCTCCCTCCTCAGACCCCACCCGCCCTCATCCTCCCTCCACAGCCCCCTCATCCTCCCTCCACAGCCCCCACCCGCCCTCATCCTCCCTCCACAGCCAGAAACCATGTTTCCCTCCCCACCTCGCCCCCCCAGCTTTTCAGCCCCCTTACACCCTCCCCCAAAAATTACCAGAGACCCCACCCCCCGTAACACTCCTTCCCCAGGGGCCCGAAAGCAAAGAAAGTACCAAAGTCTAAATATTGATACCAACATTTTTAAATAGACCTCAGTAGGAATACCATCCGATCCAGCTGATTTGCCTTTATTCAAAGCCCTCGAGGACCAATGCTATTTTGAGTTCATTGCGAGACTTAGTAGGTGTCCACTTTAGAAGTGAGCACTGCAAGAGATTAATTTATCGGTCTTAATTGCAAGTGGAGGGCAGAGAGGTAATTTCCTCACGCACAGTCTCTTGGATAGTCGTGGCCAACTCTTTCTGGTGTCTGGTGTTGAGAGCAGCCATTGTTCCTTCCCACAGACAGATTATGCGGAGCCTCGGTGAACCTCTCACACCTTAACATTGGGCTATGCGTTGACAATTATTTTGAAAAGAAGTCAGTTCGTTTCAAATATAGCCACGCATTCCAGAACCCAACCAGGATGTTCTAGAATGTTCTTCAAACTGAACTCAGGATTTTGAGAGACCGAGTCTGGATTGAACCCTAGGTATAATTCAGGTTTGTTTTAGGGTCTTCAGTTTAGTATTTAACTAAATGCTCTATTTATTTGTCTTTGGCAGGAGAGAGACAAGACTCTCACTCTGACAGCGAAAAGCGTCTTTCAGAAGAACCAGAGACGTCCAAACCAGCAAGACGACGCCACTCTTCCCAGTGTGGAAAGAGTTTTACCAAGTTAGGGAGCCTTAAAAACCATGAGAGGACACACACAGGAGAAAAGCCCTACCAATGTTCCCAGTGTGGAAAGAGTTTTACAAGGTTCTGGAACCTAAAAGAACATGTGAGGACACACACAGGGGAAAAACCTCATCACTGCTCCCAGTGTGGAAAGAGTTTTATCCGGTCAAGCCACCTGAAAGAACACAAGAGAACGCACACAGGGGAGAAGTCTTATTACTGCTCCCAATGTGGAAAAGGTTTTATCCAGTTAAGGAAACTGAAAATGCATGAAATGACACATACAGGGGAGAAGCCCTACCACTGCTCCCAGTGTGAAAATAGATATGTTTCATCAGGAGCCCTGAAGTCACATAAGAGAACACACACCGGGGAGAAGCCATACCTCTGTTCCCAGTGTGGCAAGAGTTTTAGCTGGCCAGGGCAACTGAAAGAGCACGAGAGGACACACACAGGAGTGAAGCCTTACTATTGCTCCCTGTGTGGAAAGAGTTTTACCCATTTAGGGAACTTAAAAAGGCATAAAAGATCACACGCTGTAGAGAAGCCGTATCAATGCTCCCAGTGTGAAAACGTGTTTTTATCACCATGGGACCTGAAAAAACATGAGCGAACACACTCTGTAGAGAGGCCTTTCAAATGCTCTCAGTGTGGAAAGAGATTTATCCAGCGTTGTCATTTGAAAGCGCATGAAAAAATACACACAGACGAAAAACCATTGTGCTCTCATTGTGGAAAGAGTTTTACCCAGTTAGGGAGCCTGAAAGAGCACGAGAGGACACACACGGGAGAGAAGCCATACCACTGTTCCCGGTGTGGCAAGAGTTTTACCCGGTTATGGTGCCTGAAAGCACATGAGAGAATGAAGAAGCTGTGTTCTGACTTAAGTTTTTGACTGAGAAGTAGTGTTTTTGTTCATGTCACGTAAAATCAACTTGGTTCGATGATAGAATCCTTAGTTGCTGCCTACTTTTTAAAAAACTTCTAAATTAATGATACTCATTGATTCTTGATTGAACATAACTTATAAAAATGCCTCATGAGCTTAGTTCAACTGTCATACTCAGATTCCAAAATACACGCTTGATTTGCACCAATGTTTTGTAAACAATGTAAATGTAAACACACATTGTAATATGAGCCTCAAAACAGATTATAGTTTAAACTATAATTTTCGGTCAAACTAAAGATTCTAGCTTTAAAAGATCCTGTTTTTAAAAACATCTCGATATCAAATCATTTCTGGGTAATATTTAGGTCCCTTACTGAAATATTTAGGTCCCTTACTGTAATATTTAGGTCCCTTACTGTAATATTTAGGTCCCTTACTGTAATATTTAGGTCCCTTACTGTAATATTTAGGTCCCTTACTGTAATATGTAGGTACCTTACTGTAATATTTAGGTACCTTACTGTAATATTTAGGTCCCTTACTGTAATATTTAGGTCCCTTACTGCAATGTTTAGGTATCTTACTGTAATATTTAGGTCCCTTACTGTAATATTTAGGTCCCTTACTGTAATATTTAATATTTAGGTCCCTTACTGTAATATTTAGGTCCCTTACTGTAATGTTTAGGTACCTTACTGTAATATTTAGGTCCCTTACTGTAATATTTAGGTCCCTTACTGTAATATTTAGGTCCCTTACTGTAATATTTAGGTACCTTACTGTAATGTTTAGGTACCTTACTGTAATATTTAGGTCCCTTACTGTAATATTTAGGTCCCTTACTGTAATGTTTATGTCCCTTACTGTAATATTTAGGTCCCTTACTGTAATATTTAGGTCCCTTACTGTAATATTTAGGTCCCTTACTGTAATATTTAGGTCCCTTACTGTAGCTATAGCTAGCTACTTGAGTCAACACACTATGAGTAACGTTTACCCCTTTTCAATGTAACTAAACGCTAGCAAACGTATTAATGTTACCAAACACTGTTATTGCTAGCTGGATAACACAAACACTAGCTAGGTAACTAGCTATATGCCTAAACTATAGAAATCACGATGATGATAACTAGGGAGTAATGTATAGTGTCTATGCCAAAATTGTCATACATTCTTCTTCTCTACCACAGATTCCCATAAAGTCTCAGATTCCAGGATGGGGAAAAGGCTTACGAGAAAGAAACAGATGGAGATTGAATTAGACAGAGATGTCGATTTCTATTATTACTTGCAATGTTGAAAAGGGAAGAATAATATCACATTTTTCTAAATTAGCTATCTAGGCTACTCACCGTACTACAGGCTACAGATGTTTCTAAATGAGCTATCTAGGCTACTCACTGTACTATAGGCTACAGATGTTTCTAAATGAGCTATCTAGACTACTCACTGTACTACAGGCTACAGATGTTTCTAAATGAGCTATCTAGACTACTCACTGTACTACAGGCTACAGATGTTTCTAAATTAGCTATCTAGACTACTCACTGTACTACAGATGTTTCTAAAATGAGCTATCTAGACTACTCACTGTACTACAGATGTTTCTAAATGAGCTATCTAGACTACTCACTGTACTAAAGATGTTTCTAAATGAGCTATCTAGACTACTCACTGTACTAAAGATGTTTCTAAATGAGCTATCTAGACTACTCACTGTACTACAGATGTTTCTAAATGAGCTATCTAGACTACTCACTGTACTACAGATGTTTCTAAATGAGCTATCTAGACTACTCACTGTACTACAGATGTTTCTAAATGAGCTATCTAGACTACTCACTGTACTACAGATGTTTCTAAATGAGCTATCTAGACTACTCACTGTACTACAGATGTTTCTAAATGAGCTATCTAGACTACTCACTGTACTATAGGCTACAGATGTTTCTAAATTAGCTATCTAGACTACTCACTGTACTACAGGCTACAGATGTTTCTAAATGAGCTATCTAGACTACTCACTGTACTACAGATGTTTCTAAATGAGCTATCTAGACTGCTCACTGTACTACAGATGTTTCTAAATGAGCTATCTAGACTACTCACTGTACTACAGATGTTTCTAAATTAGCTATCTAGACCACTCACCGTACTATAGGCTACAGATTTGAGTCACCACTAAAATAGTTATTAATGTTATTGAGTAGGCCTACATCTTTGTTTAATCTTTGTCTAACAATGAAACAACTTATTATTTTGTAAGAAATGTAAAGGCTTTTTACAATAAATTTGACTGAAGTAGAAGCTCATCTTTTATTCTCATATTTATTGTCTGCTGTTGTCTTGATGTCCCTTGTATGTTTGATGATTTGTTTGTACATACACAGAGCAGAAAACAACATTTCCCCACTGGGATGAAAAAAGTAATTATCTTATCTTGTGATGAAGGAAAGTATTGGCTGTAAAGGGGTTTGAGAAAATGTATTTTCTCATTTTGATATTATTATTTGCGAGAATAAATGTCGTTGAATAACTGCTTTACCAACTCCAGTCAGCAGATGGCGATGTGAGTCTTTCAGTTTATTTTTGTTGTTGTACATAATCTCGTGGACGGGACGGGACTCTCCCTAAAAACAAAATGGCAACGAAGTCAGCCACCTCGGTA
>NW_026278133.1:0-4526 GCF_023373465.1 Oncorhynchus keta | reverse complement strand
TGAGAGGGAGAAGAGAGAGGAGAGAGAGAGCGAGAGAGAGAGAGAGAGAGAGAGAGAGAGTGAGATAGAAGGAGAGAGAGAGAGAGAGAGAGAGAGAGAGAGAGAGAAGGAGAGAGAGAGAGAGAGAGGAGAGAGAGAGAGAAGAGGAGAGGAGCGAGAGAGAGAGGAGAGAGAGAGAGAGAGAAGGAGAGAGAGAGAGAGAGAGAGAGAGAAGGAGAGAGAGAGAGAAGGAAGAGAGGGAGAAGAGAGAGAGAGAGAAAGAGCGAGAGAGAGAAGGGAGAGAGAGAAGGGAGAGAGAGAGAGAGAGAGAGAGAGAGAGAGAGAGAGAGAGAGAGAGAGAGAGAGAGAGACAGAGAGAGAGAAGGAGAGAGAGAGAGAGAAGGAGAGAGAGAGAGAGAAGGAGAGAGAGAGAGAGAGAGAGAGAGAGAGAGAGAGAGAGAGAGAGAGAGAGATAAGATGGAGTATATACAGTGTGTATTAGAGATGGTACTGAATGAGACAATGCTATGTTGCTGAGTTTAGTCTGTGTCTCAGGCCAGCCTTCACAGAAGGAGGCAGAGGACAGACTGACCGATGGACAGAGATAGACAGACATATATATAGATAGAGGTGTATATGTACAGTACCAGTCAAAAGTTTGAACACACCTACTAATTCAATGTTTTTCTTTATTTTTACTATTTTCTACTGTAGAATAATAGTGAAGACATCAACACTATGAAATAACACATATGGAATCATGCAGTAACCAAAAAGTGTTAAACAATCTATATATATTTTATATTTGAGATTCTTCAAAGTAACCACCCTTTGCCTTGATGACAGCTTTGTACCTCTTGGCATTCTCTCAGCCAACTTCACCTGGAATGCTTCTTCAACAGTTTTGAAGGAGTTCTCACATATGCTGAGCACTTGTTGGCTGCTTTTCCTTCACTCTGCGGTCCAACTCATCCCAAACCATCTCAATTGGGTTCAGGTAAGGTGATTGTGGAGACCAGGTCATCTGATGCAGAACTCCATCACTCTCCTTCTTGGTCAAATAGTCCTTACACAGCCTGGAGGCCCCATACACAGCCTGGAGGTTTTAATGTCTTCACTATTATTCTACAATATAAAAAAATAGTAAAAATAAAGAAAATCCCTTGAATGAGTAGAGTGTGTCAAACTTTGACTGATACTGTATATGAGATGGTACTAACCGGGACACACTGCTATGTTGCAGAATTTGGTCTGTTTCTCAGGCCCTCCACAGAGCTTGGCCTCTCCTCCGCTCACACAGTTCCTGGTTCGGGTCCCTGGAGCCCCGCCCACACGTGACAGAACAAGGCTCCATGAAGACCACTCCTCCCACAGCCCATGGACTGCAACACCCAGAGACAGACAGGCACACACAGCCAATGGGGATGAGAGAATGAGAGATAGGAGGTGTGTGGATTTGCATGTTATAGCCAATGAGGACAGAGAATGAATGAGGAGGAGGGTCCCACCCCTGTTACAACCATTAAGGTTAGAGAATATGAGCTTGGAGGCGGGATCATAACTCCTGTCAGCAAAGGGGTTAGAAGATGAGACAAAAAGTGAGTAAATGAACACTAGCACAACTCTCAAAAAAACCAACAATGTATGATGGCACAGAGGTAAGATGTGGCCCTAAGCCACCTCTCCATATCGTTCAAACCAGGAAAGAACACGCTCCAAGCTACCCAAAACCTTAAGCTCCACATGCAGCTGTTACGAAGGACTGGGCCGCGCTCAGAAGGTCATAACGTTGAAATGCGTTCCCGAGAAAATTGATTTATACACAGCTAGTATGACATGATCATAAAGTACATTCCAAATTGTTTAAAACATACTATACTTTTGGTCATTAAAATGTCATGTTCAGAGGCACAGCATTATCGGATTCTGATCAGCAATATGGTTAAACATTCATCAAGTTGCTCATTGAAATGATGTGATGCCTTCTATTTCATATATGTTAATGAACATATTGAAATAACCTGGGACAGTATTCATAAAGCCTCTCACAGTTGCCAGGTCACAGTTGTAAATGAGAACTTGTTCTCAGCTAGCCTACCTGGTTAAATAAAGGTGATTTTTTTTTAAGTATGGGTGCTGATCTAGAATCAGTTTAGCCTTTTAAACACAATGAATAGGGCAGCAAAACTGATCCTATAGAATCACGGCGGCCTGGTTTTTGAGAGGAAGCTCTTACCGCTCTGAGTAGAAGCTGTTCTTACCGCTCTGAGTAGAAGTTGCTTATGGGCACAGGTCTGGGATCAGTTAACTGTTCCAAATTAAACTTGTTTACCAGAGGGACCTAACATCAGTGTCTAGGAGCAAAGTCCTCCTCTGTGCAATAGAGTTTGAATAGAGGGCTCATCTTTAAATCTACTAAAATGGGCAAGTGAGTCCTTTATCCAACTCTATGAATAGGACTGGCAGTTAGTCGTGGGACCAGTGTTGAGTTATATGCTGGGGGTGAAGTGTTGAGACAGAGCAACACAATGTGGAGAAACACAACACGCATAGCGTACGCAATACACTGCAAACCAGTAAGACAAATAAACAGACTAGCATGTGTGTCCACACACATACAACACCACATGCCCACAGGTAATGACACCACTGTGTATGTCATGCAGAATAGACACATATAGATCACTATAACCAGACTAGTCGTAAGAAAGGGAGGAAAAAAAAATTCATAGCTGGAGAGAAGAGGAGTGAGGGGTGGAAAGATAGGGAGACGCACAGGAAAATACATGTATTTTGGAAGTATGAACCAGACAATCTTAGCAATATGAGATTTGAAGAACAAAGGGAGAGGTGAAGGAAATGCATTCTAATGCGTCAGAGATTTTGAAGGTGTCCATAGTTTTAACACTTTGGGGAATATTGAATGAGAGAGATGGAAAGAGTGAAAGTATCTTTTATTACATTAATGGAGAAAAGGCTGAAGGGAGGGGTGTTGAAAGACAATGTAAGGATATACAATTATGAGGAATGAGAAAAATGATTAAAGAATAATTAGAAGAGACAGAGAGAGAGAGAGAGAGAAGAGAGCAAGAAGAAGGGAGGAGAGGAATCGAGACAGAAAGAGAGAGAGAGAGACAGAGACAGAAAGAGAGACAGACAGAAAGAGACCAGAAAGGAGAGAGACAGAAAGAGAGAGAGACAAGAGAGACAGAAGAGAGAGAGAGAGACAGAAAGAGAGAGAGAGAGAGAGACAGAAAGGAGAGAGAGAGAGAGACAGAGAAGAGAGAGAGAGACAGAAAGAGAGAGAGAGAGACAGAAAGAGAGAGAGAGAGACAAGAAGAGAGAGACAGAAGAGAGAGAGAAGAGAGGAGACAGAAAGAGAGAGAGAGAGAGAGAGAGAGAGAGAGACAGAAAGAGAGAGAGAGAAACGATAGAGAGAGAAGAAAGGAGAGAGAAAAGAAGAGGAGAGAGAGAGAGAGAGAGAGGAGGCAGAGAGGAAAGAGAGAAGAGAGTGAGAAAAGAGAGAGGGAGAAAAAGAGGAAGAGGGAGAGAAAGAGACGAGGAGAGAGAATGTGGAGAGAGAGAGAGAGAGTGGAGAGAGCAGAGAGAGAGGAGAGAAAGAGAGAAAGAGAGAGAGAAGAGGAGAAGAGAGGGAGAGAGAGGGAGAGAGAGTGAGAAAAGAGAAAGAGAGAGAAAGAGAAAGAGAGAGAGGGAGAGAGAGAGGGAGAGAAAGAGACGAGAGAGAGAGAGAGATGGGGAGAGAGAAGAATATATGCCTGGTCTGCTTAGCCATGAAAAAAAGCCAAACAGTTGGTTTTAAGCATCCTCTGAGAGCAAAACTTAAGGTACATTGTTAATACAATCACTGATTCTTTATGTAATCAACTAACTCCATCCTGAGAATATTGAGCTGCAAATGTAAGCACAGACGACAGGAAACATCTCAATCCAAACGGTTCACTAGAGGCCCTTAAAAGCAGCTGGATACTTGTTAAACATTGTCTATTCATCTACAAGGAATCGGGCTCAGATTCACTGGTAACATCTTGAATGGAGAGTAGTTAGAATCCAATGAATTACAAGAGCTAAAGCGATCTATTCACACACCAATAAAGCATCCTTACACTCTTAGAAAAAAAGGTTTCAAAAGGAACATTGGCTGTTCCATGTAAACCCCAGTGATTTTGTTTTTAATTATATATATTTTTAGGGGTAGATCATCTTAATATTGCAGATAGATTGTAGCTTTAATCAATGTATTTGTCGGCATCATTTCCAATCTCTCATACAGTATAGGGCTAAATATAAATATGGATATATATACCGTTGAAGTCAGAAGTTTACACCTTAGCCATATACATTTAAACTCAGTTTTTCACAATTCCTGACATTTAAGCTTCCCACAATAAGTTGGGTGAATTTTGGCCCATTCCTCCCTGACAGAGCTGGTGTAACTGAATCAGGTTGATAGGCCTCCTTGCTCACACACGCTTTTTCAGTTCTGCCCACTATGGGATTGAGGTCAGGGCTTTGTCATGGCCACTCCA
>NW_026278132.1:0-798 GCF_023373465.1 Oncorhynchus keta | reverse complement strand
CACTGTGTCTATGGACCGTCTAGCTCTGCTCACTCTCACTGTGTCTATGGACCGTCTAGCTCTGCTCACTCTCACTGTGTCTATGGACCGTCTAGCTCTGCTCACTCTCACTGTGTCTATGGACCGTCTAGCTCTGCTCACTCTCACTGTGTCTATGGACCGTCTAGCTCTGCTCACTCTCACTGTGTCTATGGACCGTCTAGCTCTGCTCACTCTCACTGTGTCTATGGACCGTCTAGCTCTGCTCACTCTCACTGTGTCTATGGACCGTCTAGCTCTGCTCACTCTCACTGTGTCTATGGACCGTCTAGCTCTGCTCACTCTCACTGTGTCTATGGACCGTCTAGCTCTGCTCACTCTCACTGTGTCTATGGACCGTCTAGCTCTGCTCACTCTCACTGTGTCTATGGACCGTCTAGCTCTGCTCACTCTCACTGTGTCTATGGACCGTCTAGCTCTGCTCACTCTCACTGTGTCTATGGACCGTCTAGGCTCTGGTCTACCTACTCCACTGTGTCTATGGACCGTCTAGCTCTGCTCACTCACTGTGTCTATGGACCGTCTAGCTCTGCTCACTCTCACACTGTGTCTATGGACCGTCTAGCTCTGCTCACTCTCACTGTGTCTATGGACCGTCTAGCTCTGCTCACTCTCACTGTGTCTATGGACCGTCTAGCTCTGCTCACTCTCACTGTGTCTATGGACCGTCTAGCTCTGCTCACTCTCACTGTGTCTATGGACCGTCTAGCTCTGCTCACTCTCACTGTGTCTATGGACTGTCTAGCTCTGCTCACTCTC
>NW_026278131.1:0-1433 GCF_023373465.1 Oncorhynchus keta | reverse complement strand
GCTACCTCAGTATGATTCTCAATCAGAGACAACCAGGCTACCTCAAGTATGATTCTCCAATCCAGAGACAACCAGGCTACCTCAGTATGATTCTCAATCAGAGACAACCAGGCTACCTCAGTATGATTCTCAATCAGAGACAGCAGGCTACCTAAGTATGATTCTCAATCAGAGACAACCAGGCTACCTAAGTATGATTCTCAATCAGAGACAACCAGGCTACCTAAGTATGATTCTCAATCAGAGACAACCAGGCTACCTCAGTATGATTCTCAATCAGAGACAACCAGGCTACCCCTAAGTATGATTCTCCAATCAGAGACAACCAGGCTACCTCCAGTATGATTCTCAATCAGAGACAACCAGGCTACCTCATTTATGATTCTCAATCAGAGACAACCAGGCTACCTCAGTATGATTCTCAATCAGAGACAACAGGCTACCTCAGTATGATTCTCAATCAGGGACCCAACCAGGCTACCTCAGTATGATTCTCAATCAGAGACAACCAGGCTACCTCAGTATGATTCTCAATCCCAGAGACAGCAGGCTACCTCAGGCTACAGGGACAACCAGGCTACCTAAGTATGATTCTCAATCCAGAGACAACCAAGGCTACCTCAGTATGATTCTCAATCAGAGACAACCAGGCTACCTCAGTATGATTCTCAATCCCAGAGACAACCCAGGCTACCTCAGTGGCGGTTCAATCAGAGACAGCAGGCTACCTTCGTGTTCTCAATCAGGAACTATGAAGAGCCACCTCCAGTGTGATTCTCAATCAGAGACAACCAGGCTACCTCAGTATGATTCTCCAATCCAGAGACAACCAGGCTACCTCAGTATGATTCTCAATCAGAACAACTGGCTACCTAAGTATGATTCTCAATCAGAGACAACCAGGCTACCTCAGTATGATTCTCAATCAGAGACAACCAGGCTACCTCGGTATGATTCTCAATCAAGAGACAACCCCAGGCTACCTCAGTATGATTCTCAATCAGAGACAACCAGGCCTCATTGTAATTCTCAATCAGAGACAAGCAGGCTACCTCAGTATGATTCTCAATCAGAGGTGGCTTAATTTTACCTCGATGATTCTCAATCAGAGACAACCGAGAGCTACCTCGAGTATGATTCTCAATCAGAACAACCAGGCTACCTCAGTATGATTCTCAATCAGAGACAACCAGGCTACTAGTATGATTCTCAATCAGAGACATAGGCTTCACCTCAAGTATGATTCTCAATCGAAATTAACCAGGCTACCCTAGTATGATTCTCAATCCAGAGACAACCAGGCTACCTCAGTATGATTCTCAATCAGAGACAACCAGGCTACCTCAGTATGATTCTCAATCAGAGACAACCAGGCTACCTCAGTATGATTCTCAATCAGAGACAACCAGGCTACCTCAGTATGATTCTCAATC
>NW_026278130.1:0-3977 GCF_023373465.1 Oncorhynchus keta | reverse complement strand
TCTGTAACATAACGTCTGATCAAAGGCAATTATAGTCAATGAACTAATCACTGATCATAATCTTGATGTGATTGGCCTGACTGAAACATGGCTTAAGCCTGATGAATTTACTGTGTTAAATGAGGCCTCACCTCCTGGCTACACTAGTGACCATATCCCCCGTGCATCCCGCAAAGGCGGAGGTGTTGCTAACATTTACGATAGCAAATTTCAATTTACAAAAAAAAATGACGTTTTCGTCTTTTGAGCTTCTAGTCATGAAATCTATGCAGCCTACTCAATCACTTTTTATAGCTACTGTTTACAGGCCTCCTGGGCCATATACAGCGTTTCTCACTGAGTTCCCTGAATTCCTATCAGACCTTGTAGTCATTGCAGATAATATTCTAATCTTTGGTGACTTTAATATTCACATGGAAAAGTCCACAGACCCACTCCAAAAGGCTTTTGGAGCCATCATCGACTCAGTGGGTTTGTCCAACATGTCTCTGGACCCACTCACTGTCACAGTCATACGCTGGACCTAGTTTTGTCCCATGGAATAAATGTTGTGGATCTTAATGTTTTCCTCATAATCCTGGACTATCGGACCACCATTTTATTACGTTTGCAATTGCAACAAATAATCTGCTCAGACCCCAACCAAGGAACATCAAAAGTCGTGCTATAAATTCACAGACAACACAAAGATTCCTTGATGCCCTTCCAGACTCCCTCTGCCTACCCAAGGACGCCAGAGGACAAAATCCGTTAACCACCTAACTGAGGATCTCAATTTAACCTTGCGCAATACCCTAGATGCAGTTGCACCCCTAAAAACTAAAAAAATGTCTCATAAGAAACTAGCTCCCTGGTACACAGAAAATACCCGAGCTCTGAAGCAAGCTTCAGAAAATTGGAACGGAAATGGCGCCACACCAAACTGGAAGTCTTCCGACTAGCTTGGAAGGACGGTACCGTGCAGTACCGAAGAGCCCTTACTGCTGCTCGATCGTCCTATTTTTTCTAACTTAATTGAGGAAAATAAGAACAATCCGAAATTCCTTTTTGATACTGTGGCAAAGCTAACTAAAAAGCAGCATTCCCCAAGAGAGGATGACTTTCACTTTAGCAGTGATAAATTCATGAACTTCTTTGAGGAAAAGATTATGATTATTAGAAAGCAAATTATGGACTCCTCTTTAAACCTGCGTATTCCTCCAAACCTCAGTTGTCCTGAGTCTGCACAACTCTGCCAGGACCTAGGATCAAGAGAGACGCTCAAGTGTTTTAGTACTATATCTCTTGACACAATGATGAAAATAATCATGGCCTCTAAACCTTCAAGCTGTATACTGGACCCTATTCCAACTAAACTACTGAAAGAGCTGCTTCCTGTGCTTGGCCCTCCTATGTTGAACATAATAAACGGCTCTCTATCCACTGGATGTGTACCAAACTCACTAAAAGTGGCAGTAATAAAGCCTCTCTTGAAAAAGCCAAACCTTGACCCAGAAAATATAAAAAACTATCGGCCTATATCGAATCTTCCATTCCTCTCAAAGATTTTAGAGAAGGCTGTTGCGCAGCAACTAACTGCCTTCCTGAAGACAAACAATGTATACGAAATGCTTCAGTCTGGTTTTAGACCCCATCATAGCACTGAGACGGCACTTGTGAAGGTGGTAAATGACATTTTAATGGCATCGGACCGAGCTCTGCATCTGTCCTCGTGCTCCTAGACCTTAGTGCTGCTTTTGATACCATCGATCACCACATTCTTTTGGAGAGATTGGAAACCCAAATTGGTCTACACGGACATGTTCTGGCCTGGTTTAGGTCTTATCTGTCGGAAAGATATCAGTTTGTCTCTGTGAATGGTTTGTCCTCTGACAAATCAACTGTACATTTCGGTGTTCCTCAAGGTTCTGTTTTAGGACCACTATTGTTTTCACTATATATTTTACCTCTTGGGGATGTTATTCGAAAACATAATGTAAACTTTCACTGCTATGCGGATGACACACAGCTGTACATTTCAATGAAACATGGTGAAGCCCCAAAATTGCCCTCGCTAGAAGCATGTGTTTCAGACATAAGGAAGTGGATGGCTGCAAACTTTCTACTATTAAACTCAGACAAAACAGAGATGCTTGTTCTAGGTCCCAAGAAACAAAGAGATCTTCTGTTGAATCTGACAATTAATCTTAATGGTTGTACAGTCGTCTCAAATAAAACTGTGAAGGACCTCGGCGTTACTCTGGACCCTGATCTCTCTTTTGAAGAACATATCAAGACCATTTCGAGGACAGCTTTTTTCCATCTACGTAACATTGCAAAAATCAGAAACTTTCTGTCCAAAAATGATGCAGAAAAATTAATCCATGCTTTTGTCACTTCTAGGTTAGACTACTGCAATGCTCTATTTTCCGGCTACCCGGATAAAGCACTAAATAAACTTCAGTTAGTGCTAAATACGGCTGCTAGAATCCTGACTAGAACCAAAAAATTTGATCATATTACTCCAGTGCTAGCCTCTCTACACTGGCTTCCTGTCAAAGCAAGGGCTGATTTCAAGGTTTTACTGCTAACCTACAAAGCATTACATGGGCTTGCTCCTACCTACCTCTCTGATTTGGTCCTGCCGTACATACCTACACGTACGCTACGGTCACAAGACGCAGGCCTCCTAATTGTCCCTAGAATTTCTAAGCAAACAGCTGGAGGCAGGGCTTTCTCCTATAGAGCTCCATTTTTATGGAACGGTCTGCCTACCCATGTCAGAGACGCAAACTCGGTCTCAACCTTTAAGTCTTTACTGAAGACTCATCTCTTCAGTGGGTCATATGATTGAGTGTAGTCTGGCCCAGGATGGGAAGGTGAACGGAAAGGCTCTGGAGCAACGAACCGCCCTTGCTGTCTCTGCCTGGCCGGTTCCCCTCTTTCCACTGGGATTCTCTGCCTCTAACCCTGTTACGGGGCTGAGTCACTGGCTTGCTGGGGCTCTCTCGTGCCGTCCCTGGGGGGGTGCGTCACCTGGGTGGGTTGATTCACTGTTGTGGTCGGCCTGTCTGGGTTGCCCCCCTTGGTTGTACCGTGGCGGAGATCTTTGTGGGCTATACTCGGCCTTGTCTCAGGATGGTAAGTTGGTGGTTGAAGATATCCCTCTAGTGGTGTGGGGGATGTGCTTTGGCAAAGTGGGTGGGGTTATATCCTTCCTGTTTGGCCCTGTCCGGGGTGTCCTCGGATGGGGCCACAGTGTCTCCTGACCCCTCCTGTCTCAGCCTCCAGTATTTATGCTGCAGTAGTTTATGTGTCGGGGGCTAGGGTCAGTTTGTTATATCTGGAGTACTTCTCCTGTCCTATTCGGTGTCCTGTGTGAATCTAAGTGTGCGTTCTCTAATTCTCTCCTTCTCTCTTTCTTTCTCTCTCTCGGAGGACCTGAGCCCTAGGACCATGTCCCAGGACTACCTGACATGAGGACTCCTTGCTGTCCCCAGTCCACCTGGCCATGCTCCTGCTCCAGTTTCAACTGACCTGAGCCCTAGGACCGTGCCCCAGGACTACCTGACATGAAGGCTCCTTGCTGTCCCCAGTCCACCTGACTGTGCTGCTGCTCAGTTTCAACTGTTCTGCCTTATTATTATTCGACCATGCTGGTCATTTATGAACATTTGAACATCTTGGTCATGTTCTGTTATAATCTCTACCCGGCACAGCCAGAAGAGGACTGGCCACCCCACATAGCCCGGTTCCTCTCTAGGTTTCTTCCTAGGTTTTGGCCTTTCTAGGGAGTTTTTCCTAGCCACCGTGCTTTTACACCTGCATTGTTTGCTGTTTGGGGTTTTAGGCTGGGTTTCTGTACAGCACTTTGAGATATCAGCTGATGTACGAAGGGCTATATAAATAAATTTGATTTGATTTGATTTGATTTGATATGTCTGATGGAAACATGCAGATCTTAAGATACAAAGAAAAATAAACAAAAAACGTTAAAA
>NW_026278129.1:5000-24037 GCF_023373465.1 Oncorhynchus keta | reverse complement strand
ACAACTGGCCCATCTTTAGAGCCCAACAGGGCAGACGTGGGCCAGTTACTGTCTGCATCTTTGTGTTCATGACAAACTAACAAGGGCTCACACATACCATAAGAAAGTAGCTCTGACAACATTATCTAGAATATAGTCTAAATATAGATTTTTGTTCCTGAGATAAACCATGAGAGTAAAGGCTTGTTCATGCCCCTGGTGGTAGTGATTATGAATTACAACAGGTTTCTCTTATCTTATCTCACAAGCAAACCATATCCTTTAAAGACGAATAGAAAGGAGATTTACATTAATCAACAGAGCAATATAGATAGAACTAGTCAGCGTACTGTATTTGAAAAGCAGTTGAGGAAGGTTGAACTCCTAGCTGGAGACAGACACCACTCCTTTCAGTTGAGGAAGGTTGAACTCCTAGTTGGAGACAGACACCACTCCTTTCAGTTGAGGAAGGTTGAACTCCTAGTTAGAGACAGACACCACTCCTTTCAGTTGAGGAAGGTTTAACTCCTAGCTGGAGACAGACACCACTCCTTTCAGTTGAGGAAGGTTTAACTCCTAGCTGGAGACAGACACCACTCCTTTCAGTTGAGGAAGGTTTAACTCCTAGCTGGAGACAGACACCACTCCTTTCGGTTGAGGCAGGTTGAACTCCTAGCTGGAGACAGACACCACTCCTTTCAGTTGAGGAAGGTTGAACTCCTAGCTAGAGACAGACACCACTCCTTTCAGTTGAGGCAGGTTGAACTCCTAGCTGGAGACAGACACTACTCCTTTCAGTTGAGGAAGGTTGAACTCCTAGCTAGAGACAGACACCACTCCTTTCAGTTGAGGCAGGTTGAACTCCTAGCTAGAGACAGACACCACTCCTTTCAGTTGAGGAAGGTTGAACTCCTAGCTGGAGACAGACACCACTCCTTTCAGTTGAGGCAGGTTGAACTCCTAGCTGGAGACAGACACCACTCCTTTCAGTTGAGGCAGGTTGAACTCCTAGCTGGAGACAGACACCACTCCTTTCAGTTGAGGAAGGTTGAACTCCTAGCTGGAGACAGACACCACTCCTTTCAGTTGAGGAAGGTTGAACTCCTAGCTGGAGACAGACACCACTCCTTTCAGTTGAGGCAGGTTGAACTCCTAGCTGGAGACAGACACCACTCCTTTCAGTTGAGGAAAGTTGAACTCCTAGCTAGAGACAGACACCACTCCTTTCAGTTGAGGCAGGTTGAACTCCTAGCTGGAGACAGACACCACTCCTTTCAGTTGAGGAAGGTTGAACTCCTAGCTGGAGACAGACACCACTCCTTTCAGTTGAGGAAGGTTGAACTCCTAGCTGGAGACAGACACCACTCCTTTCAGTTGAGGCAGGTTGAACTCCTAGCTGGAGACAGACACCACTCCTTTCAGTTGAGGAAGGTTGAACTCCTAGCTGGAGACAGACACCACTCCTTTCAGTTGAGGAAGGTTGAACTCCCTAGCTGGAGACAGACACCCCTCCCTTCTTTCCCTGTTCCAGTCGTGTCTGTCTATAAAACAGTTTATAGCAGTAATAAAGAGGAAGGTATCGATCGTCTCGTCTAATCGTTTACGGACACACATACCCACACACCTAGAGCGTGTCAGCTCTTTAAGATAAGGTCTTTAAGATAAATTCCTGTATGGCGCTATACAGATAGAGAAGGTCACCATTTGACCTTTGGGTAAATATTAGCATTTGAGTGTTAAGATAGATAGACAGCATTATACTACAGGGATGTGTTTAGTAGGGCACACCGTAGCAAAACGTTTTGCAACAGAACATGAAAATGCTACCTGGTCATGTTCATTAGGACATGTGCATACAGAAAATGAATGTGGGTTTCTAAAGACTACATTACCCATCCCCCAACACTGTCAACCAAGAGCCAAGACTACATTACCCGTCCACCAACACTGTCAACCAAGAGTCAAGACTACATTACCCATCCCCCAACACTGTCAACCAAGAGTCAAGACTACAGTACCCGTCCACCAACACTGTCAACCAAGAGTCAAGACTACATTACCCATCCCCAACACTGTCAACCAAGAGTCAAGACGAAACCAATTCACCTTGGTGTTGTGCAGACTGGTTTTACATTATTCTTAAAGATTTCACACATAACAGAAAAAAATGCAACAATATGTCTGTGAAACTCTATATTCACAGTATTATGAATGAATTGTGGTTTATTTGGTAGCATTTCGTAGTGTGACTGATTTTACTAGTTGCATTAGTTCTGTACAAAGTCAGAGGTGCGCTGTTTGATAGAGATTTCCCCGTCCCCCCTCACCCCTGAGGTCAACCTACCCCCCCTCCCCCTACCTCTGGCTTCCAGTGAGGAGACCTGAGGTCAACCTACCCCCTACCTCTGGCTTCCAGTGAGGAGACCTGAGGTCAACCCTACCCCCTACCTCTGGCTTCCAGTGAGGAGACCTGAGGTCAACCTACCCCTACCTCTGGCTTCCAGTGAGGAGACCTGAGGTCAACCTACCCCCTACCTCTGGCTTCCAGTGAGGAGACCTGAGGTCAACCTACCCCCTACCTCTGGCTTCCAGTGGGAGACCTGAGGTCAACCTACCCCCGTCCCCCCTACCTCTGGCTTCCAGTGAGGAGACCTGAGGTCAACGTCCCCGTCCCCCTACCTCTGGCTTCCAGTAAGGAGACCTGAGGTCCCCCTACCTCTGGCTTCCAGTGGGGAGACCTGAGGTCAACCTACCCCCGTCCCCTACCTCTGGCTTCCAATGGGGAGACCTGAGGTCAACCTACCACCCGTCCCCTACCTCTGGCTTCCAGTGGGAGACCTGAGGTCAACCTACCACCCTCCCCTACCTCTGGCTTCCAGTGGGGAGACCTGAGGTCAACCTACCCCCTCCCCCTACCTCTGGCTTCCAGTGGGGAGAACTGAGGTCAACCTACCCCCTCCCCCTACCTCTGGCTTCCAGTGAGGAGACCTGAGGTCAACCTACCCACCTCACCCTACCTCTGGCTTCCAGTGGGGAGACCTGAGGTCAACCTACCCCTCACCCTACCTCTGGCTTCCAGTGAGGAGACCTGAGGTCAACCTACCCCCCCTCCCCCTACCTCTGGCTTCCAGTGGGGAGACCTGAGGTCAACCTACCCCCTACCTCTGGCTTCCAGTGGGGAGACCTGAGGTCAACCTACCCCCCCCCCCTACCTCTGGCTTCCAGTGGGGAGACCTGAGGTCAACCTACCCCCCTCCCCCCTACCTCTGGCTTCCAGTGGGGAGACCTGAGGTCAACCTACCCCCTCCCCCTACCTCTGGCTTCCAGTGAGGAGACCTGAGGTCAACCTACCCCCCTCACCCTACCTCTGGCTTCCAGTGGGGAGACCTGAGGTCAACCTACCCCCCTCACCCTACCTCTGGCTTCCAGTGAGGAGACCTGAGGTCAACCTACCCCCCTCCC
This sequence comes from Oncorhynchus keta, assembly GCF_023373465.1. Taxonomy (NCBI): domain Eukaryota; kingdom Metazoa; phylum Chordata; class Actinopteri; order Salmoniformes; family Salmonidae; genus Oncorhynchus; species Oncorhynchus keta. Next base: position 20,596 of record NW_026278129.1, on the reverse strand, counting down.
CCCTACCTCTGGCTTCCAGTGGGGAGACCTGAGGTCAACCTACCCCCCTACCTCTGGCTTCCAGTGGGGAGACCTGAGGTCAACCTACCCCCCTCCCCCTACCTCTGGCTTCCAGTGAGGAGACCTGAGGTCAACCTACCCCCTCACCCTACCTCTGGCTTCCAGTGAGGAGACCTGAGGTCAACCTACCCCCCTCCCCCCTACCTCTGGCTTCCAGTGGGGAGACCTGAGGTCAACCTACCCCCCTCCCCCCTACCTCTGGCTTCCAGTGGGGAGACCTGAGGTCAACCTACCCCCCTCCCCCTACCTCTGGCTTCCAGTGGGGAGACCTGAGGTCAACCTACCCCCTTCCCCCCTACCTCTGGCTTCCAGTGGGGAGACCTGAGGTCAACCTACCCCCTCCCACCTACCTCTGGCTTCCAGTGGGGAGACCTGAGGTCAACCTACCCCCTCCCCCACCTCTGGCTTCCAGTGGGGAGACCTGAGGTCAACCTACCCCCTCCCACCTACCTCTGGCTTCCAGTGAGGAGACCTGAGGTCAACCTACCCCCTCACCCCTACCTCTGGCTTCCAGTGGGGAGACCTGAGGTCAACCTACCCCCTCACCCTACCTCTGGCTTCCAGTGAGGAGACCTGAGGTCAACCTACCCCCTCACCCTACCTCTGGCTTCCAGTGAGGAGACCTGAGGTCAACCTACCCCCCCTACCTCTGGCTTCCAGTGGGAGACCTGAGGTCAACCTACCCCGTCCCCCTCCCCTACCTCTGGCTTCCAGTGGGGAGACCTGAGGTCAACCTAACCCCCCCCCTACCTCTGGCTTCCAGTGAGGAGACCTGAGGTCAACGTCCCCCCCCCCCACCTCTGGCTTCCAGTAAGGAGACCTGAGGTCAACCTACCCCCCTACCTCTGGCTTCCAGTGGGGAGACCTGAGGTCAACCTACCCCGTCCCCCTCCCCCCTACCTCTGGCTTCCAGTGGGGAGACCTGAGGTCAACCTAACCCCCCCCCACCTCTGGCTTCCAGTGAGGAGACCTGAGGTCAACGTCCCCCACCCACCTCTGGCTTCCAGTAAGGAGACCTGAGGTCAACCTACCCCCCGTCCCCCCTACCTCTGGCTTCCAGTGGGGAGACCTGAGGTCAACCTACCCCCCCCCCTACCTCTGGCTTCCAATGGGGAGACCTGAGGTCAACCTACCCCCCGTCCCCCCTACCTCTGGCTTCCAGTGGGGAGACCTGAGGTCAACCTACCCCCCGTCCCCCTACCTCTGGCTTCCAATGGGAGACCTGAGGTCAACCTACCACCCGTCCCCCTACCTCTGGCTTCCAGTGGGGAGACCTGAGGTCAACCTAACCCCCTACCTCTGGCTTCCAGTGAGGAGACCTGAGGTCAACGTCCCCACCCACCTCTGGCTTCCAGTAAGGAGACCTGAGGTCAACCTACCCCCGTCCCCCTACCTCTGGCTTCCAGTGGGAGACCTGAGGTCAACCTACCCCCCGTCCCCCTACCTCTGGCTTCCAATGGGGAGACCTGAGGTCAACCTACCACCCGTCCCCCTACCTCTGGCTTCCAGTGGGGAGACCTGAGGTCAACCTACCCCCCTCCCCTACCTCTGGCTTCCAGTGAGGAGACCTGAGGTCAACCTACCCCTCACCCTACCTCTGGCTTCCAGTGGGGAGACCTGAGGTCAACCTACCCCCTCCCCCTACCTCTGACTTCCAGTGAGGAGACCTGAGGTCAACCTACCCCCTACCTCTGGCTTCCAGTGGGGAGACCTGAGGTCAACCTACCCCCTCCCCTACCTCTGGCTTCCAGTGAGGAGACCTGAGGTCAACCTACCCCCTACCTCTGGCTTCCAGTGAGGAGACCTGAGGTCAACCTACCCCCTACCTCTGGCTTCCAGTGAGGAGACCTGAGGTCAACCTACCCCCCTACCTCTGGCTTCCAGTGGGAGACCTGAGGTCAACCTACCCCGTCCCCCTACCTCTGGCTTCCAGTGAGGAGACCTGAGGTCAACGTCCCCCCCCTACCTCTGGCTTCCAGTAAGGAGACCTGAGGTCCCCCTACCTCTGGCTTCCAGTGGGAGACCTGGGGTCAACCTACCCCCCGTCCCCCTACCTCTGGCTTCCAATGGGGAGACCTGAGGTCAACCTACCACCCGTCCCCCCTACCTCTGGCTTCCAGTGGGGAGACCTGAGGTCAACCTACCCCCCTCCCCCCTCTGGCTTCCAGTGGGGAGACCTGAGGTCAACCTACCCCCTCCCCCTACCTCTGGCTTCCAGTGGGGAGAACTGAGGTCAACCTACCCCCTCCCCCTACCTCTGGCTTCCAGTGAGGAGACCTGAGGTCAACCTACCCCCTCACCCTACCTCTGGCTTCCAGTGGGGAGACCTGAGGTCAACCTACCCCCCTCCCCCCTACCTCTGGCTTCCAGTGAGGAGACCTGAGGTCAACCTACCCCCCCCCCCCTACCTCTGGCTTCCAGTGGGGAGACCTGAGGTCAACTTACCCCCCTACCTCTGGCTTCCAGTGGGGAGACCTGAGGTCAACCTACCCCCCCCCCTACCTCTGGCTTCCAGTGGGGAAACCTGAGGTCAACCTACCCCCTCCCCCTACCTCTGGCTTCCAGTGGGGAGACCTGAGGTCAACCTACCCCCTCCCCTACCTCTGGCTTCCAGTGAGGAGACCTGAGGTCAACCTACCCCCTCACCCCTACCTCTGGCTTCCAGTGGGGAGACCTGAGGTCAACCTACCCCCTCACCCTACCTCTGGGCTTCCAGTGAGGAGACCTGAGGTCAACCTACCCCCTCCCCTACCTCTGGCTTCCAGTGGGGAGACCTGAGGTCAACCTACCCCCTCCCCCTACCTCTGGCTTCCAGTGGGGAGACCTGAGGTCAACCTACCCCCTCCCCCTACCTCTGGCTTCCAGTGAGGAGACCTGAGGTCAACCTACCCCCTCACCCCTACCTCTGGCTTCCAGTGAGGAGACCTGAGGTCAACCTACCCCCTCCCTCCTACCTCTGGCTTCCAGTGGGGAGACCTGAGGTCAACCTACCCCCTCCCCCTACCTCTGGCTTCCAGTGGGGAGACCTGAGGTCAACCTACCCCCCTCCCCCTACCTCTGGCTTCCAGTGGGGAGACCTGAGGTCAACCTACCCCCCCCCCCTACCTCTGGCTTCCAGTGGGGAGACCTGAGGTCAACCTACCCCCTCCCACCTACCTCTGGCTTCCAGTGAGGAGACCTGAGGTCAACCTACCCCCCCACCCTACCTCTGGCTTCCAGTGGGAGACCTGAGGTCAACCTACCCCCTCACCCTACCTCTGGCTTCCAGTGAGGAGACCTGAGGTCAACCTACCCCCTCACCCTACCTCTGGCTTCCAGTGAGGAGACCTGAGGTCAACCTACCCCCCTACCTCTGGCTTCCAGTGGGGAGACCTGAGGTCAGCCTACCCCCGTCCCCCTCCCCCTACCTCTGGCTTCCAGTGGGGAGACCTGAGGTCAACCTAACCCCCCCACCTCTGGCTTCCAGTGAGGAGACCTGAGGTCAACGTCCCCCACCCACCTCTGGCTTCCAGTAAGGAGACCTGAGGTCAACCTACCCCCGTCCCCCTACCTCTGGCTTCCAGTGGGGAGACCTGAGGTCAACCTACCCCCGTCCCCCTACCTCTGGCTTCCAATGGGGAGACCTGAGGTCAACCTACCACCCGTCCCCTACCTCTGGCTTCCAGTGGGGAGACCTGAGGTCAACCTACCCTCCTCCCCCTACCTCTGGCTTCCAGTGAGGAGACCTGAGGTCAACCTACCCCCTCACCCCTACCTCTGGCTTCCAGTGGGGAGACCTGAGGTCAACCTACCCCCTCACCCTACCTCTGGCTTCCAGTGAGGAGACCTGAGGTCAACCTACCCCCTCCCCCTACCTCTGACTTCCAGTGAGGAGACCTGAGGTCAACCTACCCCCTACCTCTGGCTTCCAGTGGGGAGACCTGAGGTCAACCTACCCCGTCCCCTCCCCTACCTCTGGCTTCCAGTGGGGAGACCTGAGGTCAACCTAACCCCCACCTCTGGCTTCCAGTGAGGAGACCTGAGGTCAACGTCCCCCCCACCCACCTCTGGCTTCCAGTAAGGAGACCTGAGGTCAACCTACCCCGTCCCCCTACCTCTGGCTTCCAGTGGGGAGACCTGAGGTCAACCTACCCCCGACCCCCTACCTCTGGCTTCCAATGGGGAGACCTGAGGTCAACCTACCCCCCGTCCCCTACCTCTGGCTTCCAGTGGGGAGACCTGAGGTCAACCTACCCCCGTCCCCCTACCTCTGGCTTCCAATGGGGAGACCTGAGGTCAACCTACCACCCGTCCCCCTACCTCTGGCTTCCAGTGGGGAGACCTGAGGTCAACCTAACCCCCTACCTCTGGCTTCCAGTGAGGAGACCTGAGGTCAACGTCCCCCACCCACCTCTGGCTTCCAGTAAGGAGACCTGAGGTCAACCTACCCCGTCCCCCTACCTCTGGCTTCCAGTGGGGAGACCTGAGGTCAACCTACCCCCCGTCCCCCTACCTCTGGCTTCCAATGGGGAGACCTGAGGTCAACCTACCACCCGTCCCCCTACCTCTGGCTTCCAGTGGGGAGACCTGAGGTCAACCTACCCCTCCCCCTACCTCTGGCTTCCAGTGAGGAGACCTGAGGTCAACCTACCCCCTCACCCTACCTCTGGCTTCCAGTGGGGAGACCTGAGGTCAACCTACCCCCCCCCCTACCTCTGACTTCCAGTGAGGAGACCTGAGGTCAACCTACCCCCTACCTCTGGCTTCCAGTGGGGAGACCTGAGGTCAACCTACCCCCGTCCCCCTCCCCTACCTCTGGCTTCCAGTGGGGAGACCTGAGGTCAACCTACCCCCGTCCCCCTACCTCTGGCTTCCAGTGGGGAGACCTGAGGTCAACCTACCCCCCGCCCCCTACCTCTGGCTTCCAGTGGGGAGACCTGAGGTCAACCTACCCCCTCCCCCCTACCTCTGGCTTCCAGTGGGGAGACCTGAGGTCAACCTACCCCCCGTCCCCCCTACCTCTGGCTTCCAGTGGGGAGACCTGAGGTCAACCTACCACCCGTCCCCCTACCTCTGGCTTCCAGTGGGGAGACCTGAGGTCAACCTAACCCCCTACCTCTGGCTTCCAGTGAGGAGACCTGAGGTCAACGTCCCCCCCTTCCCACCTCTGGCTTCCAGTAAGGAGACCTGAGGTCAACCTACCCCCGTCCCCCTACCTCTGGCTTCCAGTGGGAGACCTGAGGTCAACCTACCCCCGTCCCCCTACCTCTGGCTTCCAATGGGAGACCTGAGGTCAACCTACCACCCGTCCCCCTACCTCTGGCTTCCAGTGGGGAGACCTGAGGTCAACCTACCCCCCTCCCCCTACCTCTGGCTTCCAGTGAGGAGACCTGAGGTCAACCTACCCCCTCACCCTACCTCTGGCTTCCAGTGGGGAGACCTGAGGTCAACCTACCCCCCCCCCTACCTCTGACTTCCAGTGAGGAGACCTGAGGTCAACCTACCCCCTCCTCTGGCTTCCAGTGGGGAGACCTGAGGTCAACCTACCCCCTCCCCCTACCTCTGGCTTCCAGTGAGGAGACCTGAGGTCAACCTACCCCCTACCTCTGGCTTCCAGTGAGGAGACCTGAGGTCAACCTACCCCCCTCTGGCTTCCAGTGAGGAGACCTGAGGTCAGCCCCCCTACCTCTGGCTTCCAGTGGGGAGACCTGAGGTCAACCTACCCCCGTCCCCCTACCTCTGGCTTCCAGTGAGGAGACCTGAGGTCAACGTCCCCCTACCTCTGGCTTCCCCTGAGGTCCCCCACCTCTGGCTTCCAGTGGGAGACCTGGGGTCAACCTACCCCCTCCCCCTACCTCTGGCTTCCAGTGGGAGACCTGAGGTCAACCTACCACCCGTCCCCCTACCTCTGGCTTCCAGTGGGGAGACCTGAGGTCAACCTACCCCCCCCCCTACCTCTGGCTTCCAGTGGGGAGACCTGAGGTCAACCTACCCCCTCCCCCTACCTCTGGCTTCCAGTGGGGAGAACTGAGGTCCCACCTACCCCCTCCCCCTACCTCTGGCTTCCAGTGAGGAGACCTGAGGTCAACCTACCCCCTCACCCTACCTCTGGCTTCCAGTGGGGAGACCTGAGGTCAACCTACCCCCTCACCCCCTACCTCTGGCTTCCAGTGAGGAGACCTGAGGTCAACCTACCCCCTCCCCCTACCTCTGGCTTCCAGTGGGGAGACCTGAGGTCAACCCCCCTACCTCCCCAGTGGGGAGACCTGAGGTCAACCTACCCCTCCCCTACCTCTGGCTTCCAGTGGGGACCTGAGGTCAACCTACCCCCTCCCCCTACCTCTGGCTTCCAGTGGGGAGACCTGAGGTCAACCTACCCCCTCCCCCTACCTCTGGCTTCCAGTGAGGAGACCTGAGGTCAACCTACCCCCTCACCCTACCTCTGGCTTCCAGTGGGGAGACCTGAGGTCAGCCTACCCCCTCACCCCTCCTCTGGGCTTCCAGTGAGGAGACCTGAGGTCAACCTACCCCCTCCCCTACCTCTGGCTTCCAGTGGGGAGACCTGAGGTCAACCTACCCCCTCCCCCTACCTCTGGCTTCCAGTGGGAGACCTGGCTTCCCCCTACCTCTGTGGGGAGGAGACCTGAGGTCAACCTACCCCCCCCTCACCCTACCTCTGGCTTCCAGTGGGGAGACCTGAGGTCAACCTACCCCCCTCCCCCTACCTCTGGCTTCCAGTGGGGAGACCTGAGGTCAACCTACCCCCCCCCCCTACCTCTGGCCCAGTGGGAGACCTGAGGTCAACCTACCCCCCCCTCCCCCTACCTCTGGCTTCCAGTGGGGAGACCTGAGGTCAACCTACCCCCTCCCCCTACCTCTGGCTTCCAGTGGGGAGACCTGAGGTCAACCTACCCCCCTCCCCCCTACCTCTGGCTTCCAGTGAGGAGACCTGAGGTCAACCTACCCCTCCCCCCTACCTCTGGCTTCCAGTGGGGAGACCTGAGGTCAACCTACCCCCCTCACCCTACCTCTGGCTTCCAGTGAGGAGACCTGAGGTCAACCTACCCCCCTCCCCCTACCTCTGGCTTCCAGTGAGGAGACCTGAGGTCAACCTACCCCCTACCTCTGGCTTCCAGTGGGGAGACCTGAGGTCAACCTACCCCCGTCCCCTCCCCTACCTCTGGCTTCCAGTGGGGAGACCTGAGGTCAACCTAACCCCCCCACCTCTGGCTTCCAGTGAGGAGACCTGAGGTCAACGTCCCCCCCCCACCTCTGGCTTCCAGTAAGGAGACCTGAGGTCAACCTACCCCCGTCCCCCTACCTCTGGCTTCCAGTGGGGAGACCTGAGGTCAACCTACCCCCCGTCCCCCTACCTCTGGCTTCCAATGGGAGACCTGAGGTCAACCTACCACCCGTCCCCCTACCTCTGGCTTCCAGTGGGAGACCTGAGGTCAACCTACCCCTCCTCCCCCCTACCTCTGGCTTCCAGTGAGGAGACCTGAGGTCAACCTACCCCCTCACCCTACCTCTGGCTTCCAGTGGGGAGACCTGAGGTCAACCTACCCCTCACCCTACCTCTGGCTTCCAGTGAGGAGACCTGAGGTCAACCTACCCCCCTCCCCTACCTCTGACTTCCAGTGAGGAGACCTGAGGTCAACCTACCCCCTACCTCTGGCTTCCAGTGGGGAGACCTGAGGTCAACCTACCCCGTCCCCTCCCCTACCTCTGGCTTCCAGTGGGGAGACCTGAGGTCAACCTAACCCCCCACCTCTGGCTTCCAGTGAGGAGACCTGAGGTCAACGTCCCCCACCCACCTCTGGCTTCCAGTAAGGAGACCTGAGGTCAGCCTACCCCGTCCCCCTACCTCTGGCTTCCAGTGGGGAGACCTGAGGTCAACCTACCCCCCGACCCCCTACCTCTGGCTTCCAATGGGGAGACCTGAGGTCAACCTACCCCCGTCCCCCTACCTCTGGCTTCCAGTGGGGAGACCTGAGGTCAACCTACCCCCCGTCCCCCTACCTCTGGCTTCCAATGGGAGACCTGAGGTCAACCTACCACCCGTCCCCCTACCTCTGGCTTCCAGTGGGGAGACCTGAGGTCAACCTAACCCCCCTACCTCTGGCTTCCAGTGAGGAGACCTGAGGTCAACGTCCCCCCACCCACCTCTGGCTTCAGTAAGGAGACCTGAGGTCAACCTACCCCCCCCCCCTACCTCTGGCTTCCAGTGGGAGACCTGAGGTCAACCTACCCCCAATGGGGAGACCTGAGGTCAACCTACCACCCGTCCCCCTACCTCTGGCTTCCAGTGGGAGACCTGAGGTCAGCCTACCCCCTCCCCCTACCTCTGGCTTCCAGTGAGGAGACCTGAGGTCAGCCTACCCCTCACCCTACCTCTGGCTTCCAGTGGGGAGACCTGAGGTCAACCTACCCCTCCCCCTACCTCTGACTTCCAGTGAGGAGACCTGAGGTCAACCTACCCCCTACCTCTGGCTTCCAGTGGGGAGACCTGAGGTCAACCTACCCCCCTCCCCCTCCCCTACCTCTGGCTTCCAGTGGGGAGACCTGAGGTCCCCCTCCCCCTACCTCTGGCTTCCAGTGGGGAGACCTGAGGTCAACCTACCCCCTCAGCCTCTGGCTTCCAGTGGGGAGACTGAGGTCAACCTACCCCTCCCCCTACCTCTGGCTTCCAGTGAGGAGACCTGAGGTCACCCCCCTCACCCCTGGCTTCCAGTGGGGAGACCTGAGGTCAACCTACCCCCCCCCCTACCTCTGGCTTCCAGTGGGGAGACCTGAGGTCAACCTACCCCCCCCCCCTACCTCTGGCTTCCAGTGGGGAGACCTGAGGTCAACCTACCCCCCCTACCTCTGGCTTCCAGTGGGGAGACCTGAGGTCAACCTACCCCCTCCCCTACCTCTGGCTTCCAGTGGGGAGACCTGAGGTCAACCTACCCCCTCCCCCTACCTCTGGCTTCCAGTGGGGAGACCTGAGGTCAACCTACCCCCTCCCCCTACCTCTGGCTTCCAGTGAGGAGACCTGAGGTCAACCTACCCCCCTCCCCTACCTCTGGCTTCCAGTGGGAGACCTGAGGTCAACCTACCCCCCTCACCCTACCTCTGGGCTTCCAGTGAGGAGACCTGAGGTCAACCTACCCCCTCCCCTACCTCTGGCCCAGTGGGGAGACCTGAGGTCAACCTACCCCTCCCCCTACCTCTGGCTTCCAGTGGGGAGACCTGAGGTCAACCTACCCCCTCCCCCTACCTCTGGCTTCCAGTGAGGAGACCTGAGGTCAACCTACCCCCTCCCCCTACCTCTGGCTTCCAGTGAGGAGACCTGAGGTCAACCTACCCCCTCCCTCCTACCTCTGGCTTCCAGTGGGGGGAGACCTGAGGTCAACCTACCCCTCCCCTACCTCTGGCTTCCAGTGGGAGACCTGAGGTCAACCTACCCCCTCCCCTACCTCTGGCTTCCAGTGGGAGACCTGAGGTCAACCTACCCCCTCCCCCTACCTCTGGCTTCCAGTGGGAGACCTGAGGTCAACCTACCCCCTCCCACCTACCTCTGGCTTCCAGTGAGGAGACCTGAGGTCAACCTACCCCCTCACCCTACCTCTGGCTTCCAGTGGGGAGACCTGAGGTCAACCTACCCCCTCACCCTACCTCTGGCTTCCAGTGAGGGAGACCTGAGGTCAACCTACCCCCTCCCCTACCTCTGGCTTCCAGTGAGGAGACCTGAGGTCCCTACCCCCCTACCTCTGGCTTCCAGTGGGAGACCTGAGGTCAACCTACCCCGTCCCCCTCCCCTACCTCTGGCTTCCAGTGGGGAGACCTGAGGTCAACCTAACCCCCCACCTCTGGCTTCCAGTGAGGAGACCTGAGGTCAACGTCCCCCACCCACCTCTGGCTTCCAGTAAGGAGACCTGAGGTCAACCTACCCCCTCCCCCTACCTCTGGCTTCCAGTGGGGAGACCTGAGGTCAACCTACCCCCCCGTCCCCCCTACCTCTGGCTTCCAATGGGGAGACCTGAGGTCAACCTACCACCCGTCCCCCTACCTCTGGCTTCCAGTGGGGAGACCTGAGGTCAACCTACCCTCCTCCCCCCTACCTCTGGCTTCCAGTGAGGAGGACCTGAGGTCAACCTACCCCCTCACCCCTACCTCTGGCTTCCAGTGGGGAGACCTGAGGTCAACCTACCCCCTCACCCTACCTCTGGCTTCCAGTGAGGAGACCTGAGGTCAACCTACCCCCTCCCCCTACCTCTGACTTCCAGTGAGGAGACCTGAGGTCAACCTACCCCCCCTACCTCTGGCTTCCAGTGGGGAGACCTGAGGTCAACCTACCCCCGTCCCCCCCCCTACCTCTGGCTTCCAGTGGGGAGACCTGAGGTCAACCTAACCCCCCCCACCTCTGGCTTCCAGTGAGGAGACCTGAGGTCAACGTCCCCCACCCACCTCTGGCTTCCAGTAAGGAGACCTGAGGTCAACCTACCCCCGTCCCCCTACCTCTGGCTTCCAGTGGGAGACCTGAGGTCAACCTACCCCCGTCCCCCTACCTCTGGCTTCCAATGGGAGACCTGAGGTCAACCTACCCCCGTCCCCCTACCTCTGGCTTCCAGTGGGGAGACCTGAGGTCAACCTACCCCCCGTCCCCCTACCTCTGGCTTCCAATGGGAGACCTGAGGTCAACCTACCACCCGTCCCCTACCTCTGGCTTCCAGTGGGGAGACCTGAGGTCAACCTAACCCCCTACCTCTGGCTTCCAGTGAGGAGACCTGAGGTCAACGTCCCCCCCCCACCTCTGGCTTCCAGTAAGGAGACCTGAGGTCAACCTACCCCCCTCCCCCTACCTCTGGCTTCCAGTGGGAGACCTGAGGTCAACCTACCCCCGTCCCCCCTACCTCTGGCTTCCAATGGGGAGACCTGAGGTCAACCTACCACCCGTCCCCCCTACCTCTGGCTTCCAGTGGGAGACCTGAGGTCAACCTACCCCCTACCTCTGGCTTCCAGTGAGGAGACCTGAGGTCAACCTACCCCCTCACCCCTACCTCTGGCTTCCAGTGGGGAGACCTGAGGTCAACCTACCCCCCCCCCCCTACCTCTGACTTCCAGTGAGGAGACCTGAGGTCAACCTACCCCCTACCTCTGGCTTCCAGTGGGGAGACCTGAGGTCAACCTACCCCCCCCTCCCCTACCTCTGGCTTCCAGTGGGAGACCTGAGGTCAACCTACCCCCCACCCCACCTCTGGCTTCCAGTAAGGAGACCTGAGGTCAACCTACCCCCTCCCCTACCTCTGACTTCCAGTGAGGAGACCTGAGGTCAACCTACCCCCTACCTCTGGCTTCCAGTGGGGAGACCTGAGGTCAACCTACCCCGTCCCCCTCCCCTACCTCTGGCTTCCAGTGGGGAGACCTGAGGTCAACCTACCCCCCTACCTCTGGCTTCCAGTGAGGAGACCTGAGGTCAACGTCCCCCACCCACCTCTGGCTTCCAGTAAGGAGACCTGAGGTCAACCTACCCCGTCCCCCTACCTCTGGCTTCCAGTGGGGAGACCTGAGGTCAACCTACCCCCCTACCTCTGGCTTCCAGTGGGAGACCTGAGGTCAACCTAACCCCTACCTCTGGCTTCCAGTGAGGAGACCTGAGGTCAACGTCCCCCACCCACCTCTGGCTTCCAGTAAGGAGACCTGAGGTCAACCTACCCCGTCCCCCCTACCTCTGGCTTCCAGTGGGGAGACCTGAGGTCAACCTACCCCCGTCCCCCTACCTCTGGCTTCCAATGGGGAGACCTGAGGTCAACCTACCACGTCCCCCTACCTCTGGCTTCCAGTGGGAGACCTGAGGTCAACCTACCCCCCTCCCCCCTACCTCTGGCTTCCAGTGAGGAGACCTGAGGTCAACCTACCCCCTCACCCCTACCTCTGGCTTCCAGTGGGGAGACCTGAGGTCAACCTACCCCCTCCCCCCTACCTCTGACTTCCAGTGAGGAGACCTGAGGTCAACCTACCCCCTACCTCTGGCTTCCAGTGGGGAGACCTGAGGTCAACCTACCCCCCCCCTCCCCTACCTCTGGCTTCCAGTGGGAGACCTGAGGTCAACCTACCCCCTCCCCCTACCTCTGGCTTCCAGTGAGGAGACCTGAGGTCAACGTCCCCCCACCCACCTCTGGCTTCCAGTAAGGAGACCTGAGGTCAACCTACCCCCGTCCCCTACCTCTGGCTTCCAGTGGGGAGACCTGAGGTCAACCTACCCCCCCTACCTCTGGCTTCCAGTGGGGAGACCTGAGGTCAACCTAACCCCCTACCTCTGGCTTCCAGTGAGGAGACCTGAGGTCAACGTCCCCCCACCCACCTCTGGCTTCCAGTAAGGAGACCTGAGGTCAACCCCCCTACCTCTGGCTTCCAGTGAGGAGACCTGAGGTCAACGTCCCCCCCACCCACCTCTGGCTTCCAGTAAGGAGACCTGAGGTCAACCTACCCCCCGTCCCCCTACCTCTGGCTTCCAGTGGGGAGACCTGAGGTCAACCTACCCCCCTACCTCTGGCTTCCAGTGGGAGACCTGAGGTCAACCCTACCTCTGGCTTCCAGTGGGAGACCTGAGGTCAACGTCCCCCCACCCACCTCTGGCTTCCAGTAAGGAGACCTGAGGTCAACCTACCGTCCCCCTACCTCTGGCTTCCAGTGGGGAGACCTGAGGTCAACCTACCCCCCGTCCCCCTACCTCTGGCTTCCAATGGGGAGACCTGAGGTCAACCTACCACCCGTCCCCCCTACCTCTGGCTTCCAGTGGGGAGACCTGAGGTCAACCTACCCCCTCCCCTACCTCTGGCTTCCAGTGGGGAGACCTGAGGTCAACCTAACCCCCCTACCTCTGGCTTCCAGTGAGGAGACCTGAGGTCAACGTCCCCCACCCACCTCTGGCTTCCAGTAAGGAGACCTGAGGTCAACCTACCCCCCCCGTCCCCCTACCTCTGGCTTCCAGTGGGGAGACCTGAGGTCAACCTACCCCGTCCCCCCTACCTCTGGCTTCCAATGGGGAGACCTGAGGTCAACCTACCCCGTCCCCCTACCTCTGGCTTCCAGTGGGGAGACCTGAGGTCAACCTACCCCCCGTCCCCCCTACCTCTGGCTTCCAATGGGAGACCTGAGGTCAACCTACACCCGTCCCCCTACCTCTGGCTTCCAGTGGGAGACCTGAGGTCAACCTACCCCCTCCCCTACCTCTGGCTTCCAGTGAGGAGACCTGAGGTCAACCTACCCCCTCACCCTACCTCTGGCTTCCAGTGGGGAGACCTGAGGTCAACCTACCCCTCACCCTACCTCTGGCTTCCAGTGAGGAGACCTGAGGTCAACCTACCCCCTCCCCTACCTCTGACTTCCAGTGAGGAGACCTGAGGTCAACCTACCCCTACCTCTGGCTTCCAGTGGGGAGACCTGAGGTCAACCTACCCCGTCCCCCTCCCCTACCTCTGGCTTCCAGTGGGGAGACCTGAGGTCAACCTACCCCCTCCCCCTACCTCTGACTTCCAGTGAGGAGACCTGAGGTCAACCTACCCCCCTACCTCTGGCTTCCAGTGGGGAGACCTGAGGTCAACCTACCCCCCCTCCTCTGGCTTCCAGTGGGGAGACCTGAGGTCAACCTACCCCCTCCCCTACCTCTGGCTTCCAGTGGGGAGACCTGAGGTCAACCTACCCCCTCCCCTACCTCTGGCTTCCAGTGGGGAGAACTGAGGTCAACCTACCCCCTCCCCCTACCTCTGGCTTCCAGTGAGGAGACCTGAGGTCAACCTACCCCCTCCCCCTACCTCTGGCTTCCAGTGGGGAGACCTGAGGTCAACCTACCCCCTACCTCTGGCTTCCAGTGGGAGACCTGAGGTCAACCTACCCCCTCCCCCTACCTCTGGCTTCCAGTGGGGAGACCTGAGGTCAACCTACCCCCCCCCCCCTACCTCTGGCTTCCAGTGGGGAGACCTGAGGTCAACCTACCCCCTCCCCCTACCTCTGGCTTCCAGTGGGGAGACCTGAGGTCAACCTACCCCCTCCCCCTACCTCTGGCTTCCAGTGAGGAGACCTGAGGTCAACCTACCCCCTCACCCTACCTCTGGCTTCCAGTGGGGAGACCTGAGGTCAACCTACCCCCTCACCCTACCTCTGGCTTCCAGTGAGGAGACCTGAGGTCAACCTACCCTCCCTCCTACCTCTGGCTTCCAGTGGGGAGACCTGAGGTCAACCTACCCCCTCCCCCTACCTCTGGCTTCCAGTGGGGAGACCTGAGGTCAACCTACCCCCTCCCCTACCTCTGGCTTCCAGTGGGGAGACCTGAGGTCAACCTACCCCCTCCCCCTACCTCTGGCTTCCAGTGGGGAGACCTGAGGTCAACCTACCCCCTCCCCCTACCTCTGGCTTCCAGTGAGGAGACCTGAGGTCAACCTCTACCCCCTCACCCTACCTCTGGCTTCCAGTGGGGAGACCTGAGGTCAACCTACCCCCTCACCCTACCTCTGGCTTCCAGTGAGGAGACCTGAGGTCAACCTACCCCTCCCCCTACCTCTGACTTCCAGTGAGGAGACCTGAGGTCAACCTACCCCCTACCTCTGGCTTCCAGTGGGGAGACCTGAGGTCAACCTACCCCCGTCCCCCTCCCCCTACCTCTGGCTTCCAGTGGGGAGACCTGAGGTCAACCTAACCCCCCCCCTACCTCTGGCTTCCAGTGAGGAGACCTGAGGTCAACGTCCCCCCACCCACCTCTGGCTTCCAGTAAGGAGACCTGAGGTCAACCTACCCCCGTCCCCCTACCTCTGGCTTCCAGTGGGGAGACCTGAGGTCAACCTACCCCCCCTACCTCTGGCTTCCAGTGGGGAGACCTGAGGTCAACCTACCCCCTCCCCCTACCTCTGGCTTCCAGTGGGGAGAACTGAGGTCAACCTACCCCCTCACCCTACCTCTGGCTTCCAGTGGGGAGACCTGAGGTCAACCTACCCCCTCACCCTACCTCTGGCTTCCAGTGAGGAGACCTGAGGTCAACCTACCCCCTCCCCCTACCTCTGGCTTCCAGTGGGGAGACCTGAGGTCACCTGGCTTCCAGTGGGGAGACCTGAGGTCAACCTACCCCCTCCCCTACCTCTGGCTTCCAGTGGGGAGACCTGAGGTCAACCTACCCCCCCCCTCCCTCTGGCTTCCAGTGAGGAGACCTGAGGTCAACCTGGTCTTCCAGTGAGGAGACCTGAGGTCAACAGTCACCCCCGGTCCCCTACCTCTGGCTTCCAGTGGGGAGACCTGAGGTCAACCTACCCCACTCAGTCACCCTACCTCTGGCTTCCAGTGAGGAGACCTGAGTTCAACAAACCCCGTCCCCTCCCCATCTCGTACTTCTGAGTGGGAGACCTTCCCAGTAGCCTGTCTAGCTCACAAATCTAGAATCAGGTCTAATCAGGCGCCCACTCAGACGAGGTTAATTGACCCACAGTCCATCACACGGTGACATGATATCATTGACTTGGGTCCAAATGAGCGATTTAAAACCGATCAGGGCGCAAAATGTCATCATACCGATGTTTCTGTTT
>NW_026278128.1:0-6890 GCF_023373465.1 Oncorhynchus keta | reverse complement strand
ACCAGAGGGTTAAATAGGGAAAAGAATTAGAACGGAATGGGAACCAGAGGGTTAAATAGGAAAGAATTAGAGCGGAATGATTGAGAGGTTAAATAGGAATGGGAACCAGAGGGTTAAATAGGGAAAAAGAATTAGAATGGGAACGGAAATGGAGAAGAGAAAGAACCAGAGGGTTAAATAGGAAAAAAGAATGGAATGGGAACAGAGAGGGTTAAATAGGGAAAAGAATTAGAACCAGGGAACCAGAGTGTTAAATAGGGAAAAGAATTAGAACGGAATGGGAAACCAGAGGGTTAAATAGGAAAAAGAATTAGAACGGAATGGGAACCAGAGGGTTAAATAGGGAAAATAATTAGAACGGAATGGGAACCAGAGGGTTAAATAGGAAAATAATTAGAATGGAATGGGAACCAGAGGGTTAAATAGGGAAAAGAATTAGAACGGAATGGGAACCAGAGGGTTAAATAGGGAACCAGAGAATTAGAACGGAATGAGGGTTAACAGAGGAAAATTAGAACGAATAGGGAAAAATAGGAATTTAGAACGGAATGGGAACCAGAGGGTTAAATAGGAAAAGAATTAGAACGAATGGGAACCAGAGGGTTAAATAGGGAAAAGAATTAGAACGGAATGGGAACCAGAAGGTTAAATAGGGAAAAGAATTAGAACGGAATGGGAACCAGAGGTTAAATAGGGAAAAGAATTAGAAACAGAATGGGAACCAGAGGGTTAAATAGGGAAAAGAATTAGAACGGAATGGGAACCAGAAGGTTAACAGGGGAAAAGAATTAAACGGAATAGGAAAAGAATTAGAATGGAATGGGAAACCAGAGGGTTAAATAGGGAAAATAATTAGAACGGAATGGGAACCAGAGGGTTAAATAGGGAAAAGAATTAGAATGGAATGGGAACCAGAGGGTTAAATAGGGAAAAAGAATTAGAACGGAATGGGAACCAGAGGGTTAAATAGGGAAAAGAATTAGAACGGAATGGGAACCAGAGGGTTAAATAGGGAAAAGAATTAGAACGGAATAGGAACCAGAGGGTTAAATAGGAAAGAAAATAATGAACGAATGGGAACCAGAGGGGTTAAATAGGGAAAAGAATTAGAACGGAATGGGAACCAGAGGGTTGGTTAAATAGAACGGAAAAGAATTAGAAAAGAATTAGAACGGAACCAGAGGGTTAAATAGGAATTAGAAAATAATTAGAACGGAATGGGAACCAGAGGGTTAAATAGGGAAAAGAATTAGAACGGAATGGGAACCAGAGGGTTAAATAGGAAAATAATTAGAACGGAATGGGAACCAGAGGGTTAAATAGGGAAAAGAATTAGAACGGAATGGGAACCAGAGGGTTAAATAGGGAAAAGAATTAGAACGGAATGGGAACCAGAGGGTTAAATAGGGAAAATAATTAGAACGGAATGGGAACCAGAAGGTTAAATAGGAAAAGAATTAGAACGGAATGGGAACCAGAGGGTTAAATAGGGAAAAGAATTAGAACGAATGGGAACCAGAGGGTTAAATAGGAAAAGAATTAGAACGGAATGGGAACCAGAGGGTTAAATAGGGAAAATAATTAGAACGGAATGGGAACCAGAAGGTTAAATAGGAAAAGAATTAGAACGGAATGGGAACCAGAGGGTTAAATAGGGAAAATAATTAGAACGGAATGGGAACCAGAGGGGTTAAATAGGGAAAAGAATTAGAACGGAATGGGAACCAGAGGGTTAAATAGGGAAAAGAATTAGAACGGAATGGGAACCAGAGGGTTAAATAGGGAAAAGAATTAGAACGGAATGGGAACCAGAAGGTTAAATAGGGAAAAGAATTAGAACGGAATGGGAACCAGAGGGTTAAATAGGGAAAAAGAATTAGAACGGAATGGGAACCAGAGGGTTAAATAGGGAAAATAATTAGAACGGAATGGGAACAGAGGGTTAAATAGGGAAAAGAATTAGAATGGAATGGGAACCAGAGGGTTAAATAGGGAAAAGAATTAGAACGGGAATGGGAACCAGAGGGTTAAATAGGGAAAAGAATTAGAATGGAATGGGAACCAGAGGGTTAAATAGGGAAAATAATTAGAACGGAATGGGAACCAGAGGGTTAAATAGGGAAAAGAATTAGAACGAATGGGAACCAGAGGGTTAAATAGGAAAAGAATTAGAACGGAATGGGAACCAGAGGGTTAAATAGGGAAAATAATTAGAACGGAATGGGAACCAGAGGGTTAAATAGGGAAAAAGAATTAGAACGGAATGGGAACCAGAGGGTTGGTTAAATAGGAAAAGAATTAGAACGGAATGGGAACCAGAGGGTTAAATAGGGAAAATAATTAGAACGGAATGGGAACCAGAGGGTTAAATAGGGAAAAGAATTAGAACGGAATGGGAACCAGAGGGTTAAATAGGGAAAATAATTAGAACGGAATGGGAACCAGAGGGTTAAATAGGGAAAAGAATTAGAACGGAATGGGAACCAGAGGGTTAAATAGGGAAAAGAATTAGAACGGAATGGGAACCAGAGGGTTAAATAGGGAAAATAATTAGAACGGAATGGGAACCAGAAGGTTAAATAGGGAAAAGAATTAGAACGGAATGGGAACCAGAGGGTTAAATAGGGAAAAGAATTAGAACGGAATGGGAACCAGAGGGTTAAATAGGGAAAAGAATTAGAACGGAATGGGAACCAGAGGGTTAAATAGGGAAAAGAATTAGAACGGAATGGGAACCAGAGGGTTAAATAGGGAAAATAATTAGAACGGAATGGGAGAGGGTTAAATAGGGAAAAGAATTAGAACGGAATGGGAACCAGAGGGTTAAATAGGGAAAAGAATTAGAACGGAATGGGAACCAGAGGGTTAAATAGGGAAAATAATTAGAACGAATGGGAACAGAAGGTTAAATAGGGAAAAGAATTAGAACGGAATGGGAACCAGAGGGTTAAATAGGGAAAAGAATTAGAACGGCAATGGGAACCAGAGGGTTAAATAGGGAAAAGAATTAGAACGGAATGGGGAACCAGAGGTTAAATAGGGAAAAAATTAGAACGGAATGGGAACCAGAGGTTAAATAGGGAAAATAATTAGAACGGAATGGGAACCAGGTGTGTACAATCAAGACAAAAGAAATAGAAAAGAAACGTAGATCGGTGGCAGCTAGAAAGCCGGTGAGCCGAACACCGCCCGGACAAGGAGAGGCACTAACTTCTGCGGAAGTCGTGACATAAACACTATCACACTAACACATGCCCCTTTCAGTCCCCCAATATGCTTCTACATCCTTTATTTTGAAACAAGTCTTACCGTGTTTGTTTAAAACGTACCTAGTAAATGAATATAACCTTTTGTGTCACAGTGCCATGTTTACCTTCTACGTGCAAATAACAGTCTGACATGGATGTTGTGACTTTGAAAGAATGTATACAAGTCAATCAATCAATACAAATCACTCATCCCTCATATCAGCGCAAATATGTGTAACAACAGGAACAAATAGCAACAAACCTTGCGTCACCATAGACAACAACTGACAGTAACTCTGATGCTCTTGCAGCTGACTGAAATATGTACGGTTGTCTCTGCATGAGTGATGACACTGTTCCTTGCTTGATGATGTGTAACACAAAAGGACAGACTAACCTGATGTGTCTTTGTCTTTTCAGACATTTCCCATCTCTAATGTCTTGCATAACAGTGAGCACTGAGACTTGGCTAACTGTCCCACTCTTTCCTGAACACATCTATTTACGATCTTATACTGTATGAAGAAAACACTAATCAGGTCATATCAAATATTGCATGTCTTAGCTGGAAGGTAAATGTGACAAATTATCGGCTTACATAAGTATCGGCTTACATAGACTACTGTATATGGTGGTTGGTGGTCCACAAATACTCCTTTCCTCAAGACGGCTGAACTGGTGTCTTTCATTTTGCTCTTTTGCTTTTTAATGATTTGGAGGTCAGATATAAAGATCTAATATTAATTACCTCATCCGATTTCCACAGTTTAGTGAAACAGTAAAAAAGATTTGAATGAGAAATAAAAATCATCACTAGGGATATTTAGATGAATGAGGTGATCTTTCTAGTTGCGTTGGAGTGCAATTATTACACTGTCTTTTGTTTTGATGAAAATATAATATGTAAGGGTGTAAGCAATAATGTGAGCCTGCAGCATCTTGACAACGTTTCTTGAGGTCTGGGAACACCGTTAGAATAAGGGAATCCATGTATAGCTCAACCTTTTCCTCTTCATAAGTGTGACTGTGAAGACAGTTTGAGGGAAATCAGAGCTGCTGAAGTTCAGTTGAGGAATAGTCGTCCCCATCCAGGTGGATTCTCAGATAAGGTTCCACTTATTAAGTTTGGACCAAAGCATTAGGGCAGCAGATGGCCTGGCAGGTAGAGCAATGGACCAGTAACTGAAAGGATGCTAGTTCGAAACCCTGAGCTGATAAGGTGAAAAATTATTTCGATGTGCCCTTGAGCAAGGTACTTAACCCTAATTTGTCCAGGGTCGCTGTTGATAATGGCAGACCCTGGCTGTGCATCCCACTCTCCCAAGGGTCTCAGGGAGAGTTGGGATATGCAAAAACATTGCATATCATCCAATACAGACTTATACGTGATAAATATAAATGATCATTTGTTTAACTGTACGATACAGTGATTGCATGACTAAGCAGTCAAAGAAAACACTATTGTTCGCAGTCGAATTCTTTGATGGAAAGAAATTATACAGAACTATATTACTAAATGTTTCTGTTGCAACTTTGTCTAATCAGGCAGCTTGACTGTTACAAGGACAAGGGAGGATGTATACTTCTTGTGGTGAGCTTGACTGTTACAAGGACAAGGGAGGATGTATACTTCTTGTGGTGTGCTTGACTGTTACAAGGACAAGGGAGGATGTATACTTCTTGTGGTGTGCTTGACTATTTACAAGGACAAGGGAGGATGTATACTTGTTGTGAGCTTGACTGTTCTGACATTCATCACAGTTGCAGTTGTTAATATGTAGATTATCTATTTGTTTCTTATAATTTTGTTTTTATTTCACTTGGTCCTCATGGTCACGTGCTCCTCTCCATATGGTCATTCCCCCACACCTCTAATGGTCATGCTCCTCTCCATATGGTCATTTCCCCACACCTCCTAATGGTCATGCTCCTCTCCATATGGTCATTCCCCACACCTCCTAATGGTCATGCTCCTCTCCATATGGTCATTCCCCACACCTCCTAATGGTCATGCCCCTCTCCATATGGTCATTCCCCCACATCTCCTAATGGTCATGCTCCTCTCCATATGGTCATTCCCCCACACCTCCTAATGGTCATGCTCCTCTCCATATGGTCATTCCCCCACACCTCTAATGGTCATGCTCCTCTCCATATGGTCATTTTCCCCCCACACCTCCTAATGGTCATGCTCCTCATATGGTCATTCCCCCCACATCTCTAATGGTCATGCTCCTCTCCATATGGTCATTCCCCCACACCTCCTAATGGTCATGCTCCTCTCCATATGGTCATTTCCCCCACACCTCCTAATGGTCATGCTCCTCCCCATATGGTCATTCCCCCACACCTCCTAATGGTCATGCTCTCTCCATATGGTCATTCCCACCACACCTCCTAATGGTCATGCTCCTCTCCATATGGTCATTCCTCCCACACCTCCTAATGGTCATGCTCCTCTCCATATGGTCATTCCCCCACATCTCCTAATGGTCATGCTCCTCTCCATATGGTCATTCCCCCACACCTCCTAATGGTCATGCTCCTCTCCATATGGTCATTCCCCCACACCTCCTAATGGTCATGCTCCTCTCCATATGGTCATTCCCCCCACACCTCCTAATGGTCATGCTCCTCTCCATATGGTCATTCCCCCCACATCTCTAATGGTCATGCTCCTCTCCATATGGTCATCCCCCCACACCCCTAATGGTCATGCTCCCCTCATATGGTCATTCCCCACACCTCCTAATGGTCATGCCTCTCCATATGGTCATTCCCCCACACCTCCTAATGGTCATGCTCCTCTCCATATGGTCATTTCCCCACACCTCCTAATGGTCATGCTCCTCTCCATATGGTCATTCCCCCACACCTCCTAATGGTCATGCTCCTCTCTCCATATGGTCATTCCCCACACCTCCTAATGGTCATGCTCCTCTCCATATGGTCATTCCCCCCACACCTCCTAATGGTCATGCTCCTCTCCATATGGTCATTCCCCCCACACCTCCTAATGGTCATGCTCCTCTCCATATGGTCATTCCCCCCACACCTCCTAATGGTCATGCTCCTCTCCATATGGTCATTCCCCCACACCTCCTAATGGTCATGCTCCTCTCCATATGGTCATTCCCCCCACACCTCCTAATGGTCATGCTCCTCTCCATATGGTCATTCCCCCCACACCTCCTAATGGTCATGCTCCTCTCCATATGGTCATTCCCCCACACTCCTAATGGTCATTCTCCTCACCATATGGTCATTCCCCCACACCTCCTAATGGTCATTCTCCTCACCATATGGTCATTCCCCCACCTCCTAATGGTCATGCTCCTCTCCATATGGTCATTCCCCCACCTCCTAATGGTCATGCTCCTCTCCCATATGGTCATTCCCCCACACCTCCTAATGGTCATGCTCCTCTCCATATGGTCATTCCCCCACACCTCCTAATGGTCATGCTCCTCTCCATATGGTCATTCCCCCACACCTCCTAATGGTCATGCTCCTCTCCATATGGTCATTCCCCCACACCTCCTAATGGTCATGCTCCTCTCATATGGTCATTCCCCACACCTCCTAATGGTCATGCTCCTCCCCATATGGTCATTCCCCCACACCTCCTAATGGTCGTTCTCC
>NW_026278127.1:0-19877 GCF_023373465.1 Oncorhynchus keta | reverse complement strand
GGCCCTAGTTTCTACCTTCTTAACAACACTATCAACAAGGCAGGTCCTACAGGCCCTAGTTTCTACCTTCATAACAACACTATCAACAAGGCAGGTCCTACAGGCCCTAGTTTCTACCTTCTTAACAACACTATCAACAAGGCAGGTCCTACAGGCCCTAGTTTCTACCTTCTTAACAACACTATCAACAAGGCAGGTCCTACAGGCCCTAGTTTCTACCTTCTTAACAACACTATCAACAAGGCAGGTCCTACAGGCCCTAGTTTGTTGCACCTGGATTACTGTTCAGTCGTGTGGTCAGGTGCTGAAAAAAAGTAACTTAGGAAAATTGCAATTGGCTCAGAACAGGGCAGCACGGCTGGTTCAGAACAGGGCAGCACGGCTGGTTCAGAACAGGGCAGCACGGCTGGTTCAGAACAGGGCAGCACGGCTGGTTCAGAACAGGGCAGCACGGCTGGTTCAGAACAGGGCAGCACGGCTGGTTCAGAACAGGGCAGCACGGCTGGTTCAGAACAGGACAGCACGGCTGGTTCAGAACAGGGCAGCACGGCTGGTTCAGAACAGGGCAGCACGGCTGGTTCAGAACAGGGCAGCACGGCTGGTTCAGAACAGGGCAGCACGGCTGGTTCAGAACAGGGCAGCACGGCTGGTTCAGCACAGGGCAGCACGGCTGGTTCAGAACAGAGCAGCACAGCTGGTTCAGCACAGGGCAGCACGGCTGGTTCAGAACAGAGCAGCACGGCTGGTTCAGAACAGGGCAGCACGGCTGGTTCAGAACAGGGCAGCACGGCTGGTTCAGAACAGGGCAGCACAGCTGGTTCAGAACAGGGCAGCACGGCTGGTTCAGAACAGGGCAGCACAGCTGGTTCAGAACAGGGCAGCACAGCTGGTTCAGCACAGGGCAGCACGGCTGGTTCAGAACAGAGCAGCACGGCTGATTCAGCACAGGGCAGCACGGCTGGTTCAGAAACAGGGCAGCACGGCTGGTTCAGAACAGGGCAGCACAGCTGGTTCAGAACAGGGCAGCACGGCTGGTTCAGCACAGGGCAGCACGGCTGGTTCAGAACAGAGCAGCACAGCTGGTTCAGCACAGGGCAGCACGGCTGGTTCAGAACAGAGCAGCACGGCTGGTTCAGAACAGGGCAGCACGGCTGGTTCAGGAACAGGGCAGCACAGCTGGTTCAGAACAGGGCAGCACAGCTGGTTCAGCACAGGGCAGCACGGCTGGTTCAGAACAGGGCAGCACGGCTGGTTCAGAACAGGGCAGCACAGCTGGTTCAGAACAGGGCAGCACGGCTGGTTCAGCACAGGGCAGCACGGCTGGTTCAGAACAGGGCAGCACGGCTGGTTCAGAACAGGGCAGCACGGCAGCACGGCAGTACGGCAGCACAGCTGGCTCTTGGATGTACACAGAGAGCTAATATTAATACTATGCATGTCAATCTCTCCTGGCTCAAAGTGGAGGAGAGATTGACTTTATCACTACTTTTATTTGAGGAGCTATTGACATGTTGAATGCACTGAGCTGTCTGTCTAAATTACTGGCACACAGCTCGGACACCCATTCATACCCACCAGACATGCCACCAGGTCTCTTCTGATCCCGAGTCAGAACAGACTATAGGAGGTGCACAGTACTACATAGAACCATGACTACATGGAACTCTATTCCACAGTACTACATAGAGCCATGACTACATGGAACTCTATTCCACAGTACTACATAGAGCCATGACTACATGGAACTCTATTCCACAGTACTACATAGAGCCATGACTACATGGAACTCTATTCCACAGTACTACATAGAGCCATGACTACATGGAACTCTATTCCACAGTACTACATAGAGCCATGACTACATGGAACTCTGTTCCACAGTACTACATAGAACCATGACTACATGGAACTCTATTTCACAGTACTACATAGAGCCGTGACTACATGGAACTCTATTCCCACAGTACTACATAGAGCCAGACTACATGGAACTCTATTCCACAGTACTACATAGAGCCAGGATACATGGAACTCTATATTCCACAGTACTACATAGAGCCATGACTACAAGGAACTCTATTCCACAGTACTACATAGAGCCATGACTACATGGAACTCTATTCCACAGTACTACATAGAGCCATGACTACAATGGAACTCTATTCCACAGTACTACATAGAGCCATGACTACATGGAACTCTATTCAACAGTACTACATAGAGCCATGACTACATGGATCTCGATTCCACAGTACTACATAGAGCCATGACTACATGGAACTCTATTCCACAGTACTACATAGAGCCATGACTACATGGAACTCTATTCCACAGTACTACATAGAGCCATGACTACAAGGAACTCTATTCCACAGTACTACATAGAGCCATGACTACAAGGAACTCTATTCCACAGTACTACATAGAGCCATGACTACATGGATCTCGATTCCTGATACTACATAGAGCCATGACTACATGGAACTCTATTCCACAGTACTACATAGAGCCATGACTACAAGGAACTCTATTCCACAGTACTACATAGAGCCTTGACTCCATGGAACTCTATTCCACAGTACTACATAGAGCCATGACTACATGGACTCTATTCCACAGTACTACATAGAGCCATGACTACATGGAACTCTATTCCACAGTACTACATAGAGCCATGACTACATGGAACTCTATTCCACAGTACTACATAGAGCCATGACTACATGGAACTCTATACTCTATTCCACAGTACTACATAGAGCCATGACTACATGGAACTCTATTCCACAGTACTACATAGAGCCATGACTACATGGACTCTATTCACAGTACTACATAGAGCCATGACTACATGGAACTCTATTCCACAGTACTACATAGAGCCATGACTACATGGAACTCTATTCCCACAGTACTACATAGAGCCATGACTACATGGAACTCTATACTCTATTCCACAGTACTACATAGAGCCATGACTACATGGAACTCTATTCCACAGTACTACATAGAGCCATGACTACATGGAACTCTATTCCACAGTACTACATAGAACCATGACTACATGGAACTCTATTCCACAGTACTACATAGAGCCATGACTACATGGAACTCTATTCCACAGTACTACATAGAGACATGACTACATGGAACTCTATTCCCCAGTACTACATAGAGCCATGACTACATGGAACTCTATTCCCAGTCTACATAGAGCCATGACTACATGGAACTCTATTCCACAGTACTACATAGAGCCATGACTACATGGAACTCTATTCCACAGTACTACATAGAGCCATGACTACATGGAACTCTATTCCACAGTACTACATAGAGACATGACTACATGGAACTCTATTCCCCAGTACTACATAGAGCCATGACTACATGGAACTCTATTCCACAGTACTACATAGAGCCATGACTACATGGAACTCTATTCCACAGTACTACATAGAGCCATGACTACATGGAACTCTATTCCACAGTACTACATAGAGCCATGACTACATGGGGAACTCTATTCCACAGTACCACATAGAGCCATGACTACATGGAACTCTATTCCACAGTACTACATAGAGCCATGACTACATGGAACTCTATTCACAGTACTACATAGAGCCATGACTACATGGAACTCTATTCCCCAGTACTACATAGAGCCATGACTACATGGAACTCTATTCCACAGTACTACATAGAGCCATGACTACAGGGAACTCTATTCCACAGTACTACATAGAGCCATGACTACAGGGAACTCTATTCCACAGTACTACATAGAGCCATGACTACATGGAACTCTATTCCACAGTACTACATAGAGCCATGACTACATGGAACTCTATTCCACAGTACTACATAGAGCCATGACTACATGGAACTCTATTCCCCAGTACTACATAGAGACATGACTACATGGAACTCTATTCCACAGTACTACATAGAGCCATGACTACATGGAACTCTATTCCACAGTACTACATAGAGACATGACTACATGGAACTCTATTCCACAGTACTACATAGAGCCATGACCACATGGAACTCTATTCCACAGTACTACATAGAGCCATGACTACATGGAACTCTATTCCACAGTACTACATAGAGCCATGACCACATGGAACTCTATTCCACAGTACTACATAGAGCCATGACTACATGGAACTCTATTCCACAGTACTACATAGAGCCATGACTACATGGAACTCTATTCCACAGTACTACATAGAGCCATGACTACATGGAACTCTATTCCACAGTACTACATAGAACCATGACTACATGGAACTCTATTCCACAGTACTACATAGAGCCATGACTACATGGAACTCTATTCCACAGTACTACATAGAGCCATGACTACAAGGAACTCTATTCCACAGTACTACATAGAGCCATGACTACATGGAACTCTATTCCACAGTACTACATAGAGCCATGACGACATGGAACTCTATTCCACAGTACTACATAGAGCCATGACAACATGGAACTCTATTCCACAGTACTACATAGAGCCATGACTACATGGAACTCTATTCCACAGTACTACATAGAGCCATGACTACATGGAACTCTATTCCACAGTACTACATAGAGCCATGACTACATGGAACTCTATTCCCCAGTACTACATGGAACTCTATTCCACAGTACTACATAGAGCCATGACCACATGGAACTCTATTCCACAGTACTACATAGAGCCATGACTACATGGAACTCTATTCCCCAGTACTACATAGAGCCATGACTACATGGAACTCTATTCCACAGTACTACATAGAGACATGACTACATGGAACTCTATTCCACAGTACTACATAGAGCCATGACTACATGGAACTCTATTCCCCAGTACTACATAGAGACATGACTACATGGAACTCTATTCCACAGTACTACATAGAGTAACTGATGCAGCAGTAAAACTAGATTTAAAATAACAGATAAACACACACCTTAAGGAACAGTGGGGACTGTGAAGCAACACAAACATTGGCACAGACACATACTGTAATAATAATATAATAATATATAATAATATAATATATAATAATATATAATATATATGCCATTTAGCTGACGCTTTTATCCAAAGCGACTTACAGTCATGTGTGCATACATTCTACGTATGGGTGGTCCCTAAATCGAACCCACTACCCTGGCGTTACAAGCGCCATGCTCTACCAACTGAGCCACAGAAGGACCACATACACATGTACACACACACACACACACACACACACACACACACACACACACACACACACACACACACACACACACACACACACACACACACACACACACACACACACACACACACACACACACACACACACACACACACACACACACGATAACATACTCAAATACATACACATGGATTTAGTACTGTAGATATGTGGTAGTGGTGGAGTAGGGCCTGAGGGCACACAGTGTGTTGTAGATATGTGGTAGTGGTGGAGTAGGGGCCTGAGGGCACACAGTGTGTTGTAGTGTGTGGGAGTAGGGGCCTGAGGACACAGTGTGTTGTAGATATGTGGTAGTGGTGGAGTAGGGGCCTGAGGGCACACAGTGTGTTGTAGATATGTGGTAGTGGTGGAGTAGGGGCCTGAGGGCACACAGTGTGTTGTAGATATGTGGTAGTGGTGGAGTAGGGGCCTGAGGGCACACTGTGTGTTGTAGATATGTGGTAGTGGCGGAGTAGGGGGCCTGAGGACACACGGTGTGTTTTTAAAATGGTATAAACTGCCTTAATTTAGCTGGACCCCAGGAAGAGTAGCTGCTGCCTTGGCGGGAACTAATGGGGATCCATAATAAACCCCAGGAAGAGTAGCTGCTGCCTTGGCAGGAACTAATGGGGATCCATAATAAACCCCAGGAAGAGTAGCTGCTGCCTTGGCAGGAACTAATGGGGATCCATAATAAACCCCAGGAAGAGTAGCTGCTGCCTTGGCAGGAACTAACGGGGATCCATAATAAACCCCAGGAAGAGTAGCTGCTGCTTGGCAGGAACTAATAGGGATCCATAATAAAACCCCAGGAAGAGTAGCTGCTCCTTGGCAGGAACTAACGGGGATCCTTAATAAACCCCAGGAAGAGTAGCTGCTGCCTTGACAGGAACTAACAGGGATCCATAATAAACCCCAGGAAGAGTAGCTGCTGTCTTGACAGGAACTAATGGGGATCCATAATAAACCCCAGGAAGAGTAGCTGCTGTCTTGTCAGAACTAATGGGGATCCATAATAAACCCCCAGGAAGAGTAGCTTCTGCCTTGACAGGAACTAACGGGGGATCCATAATAAACCCCAGGAAGAGTAGCTGCTGTCTTGACAGGAACTAATGGGGATCCATAATAAACCCCAGGAAGAGTAGCTGCTGTCTTGTCAGGAACTAATGGGGATCAATAAACCCCAGGAAGAGTAGCTTCTGCCTTGACAGGAACTAATGGGGATCCATAATAAACCCCAGGAAGAGTAGCTGCTGCCTTGGCAGGAACGAATGGAGATCCATAATAAACCCCAGGAAGAGTAGCTGCTGCCTTGGCAGGAACTAATGGGGAACCATAATAAACCCCAGGAAGAGTAGCTGCTGCCTTGGCAGGAACTAATGGGGATCCATATTAAATATAAAATACAGAAGGCATGTCTACCATTGATATACCATCTGACCATGTGTGGACATGAAATGGGAGCTGTCTAATTCAACTAAACCCCTGAAAAGACATGTTGAATTGTTTTGTCAAATAATCTCCAACAGGATGGAGGAATGTGTTTTGGCATCCAGTCCACTCACTCTAGCCTGAAGAGGTTATACTTGTTACAATGGAGGACTGTCCCTTAGCCAGTCTGCATACAACTAATGTGTGTGTGTGTGTGTGTGTGTGTGTGTGCATGCGTCTGTTTGTGTGTGTCTATGTGGCTGTGTGTGTGTGTTTTGTGTGTTAAGCATCTGACTGTGAGTCATTGCATCACAGGACCCAAGCCCTAATAACAGTGTTTTTCATTCGTTTTTTTGTAAAGTCATAGTTCTTTGAATTGGAAATACAGACTGCCTGCCTCTCTCCTCCTGACTCCCTCTCCTAACTCCTCCTGACTCCCTCTCTCCTCTCTCCTCCTAACCCTCTCTCCTTTCTCCTCCTATACCTTTCTCCTCCCTAACCCTCTCTATGCTCTCCTCTCTCCTCCTCCTAACCCTCTCTCCAGTCTCCTCCAAACCCTCTCCATCTAACCCTCTCTCTCTGTCTCCTCCTATATCTTTCTCCTCCTAACCCTCTCTAGGCTCTCCTCTCTCCTCCTCCTAACCCTCTCTCCTGTCTCCTCCAGCCCCTCTCCATCTAACCCTCTCTAGGCTCTCCTCTCTCCTCCTCCTAACCCTCTCTCCTGTCTCCTCCAGCCCCTCTCCATCTAACCCTCTCTCCTGTCTCCTCCAGCCCCTCTCCATCTAACCCTCTCTCCTGTCTCCTCCAACCCCTCTCCATCTAACCCTCTCTATGCTCTCCTCTCTCCCTCCATCTAACCCTCTCTCCTGTCTCCTCAACCCCTCTCCATCTAACCCTCTCTCCTGTCTCCTCCAACCCCCTCTCCATCTAACCCTCTCTATGCTCTCCTCTCTCCTCCATCTAACCCTCTCTCCTGTCTCCTCCAACCCCTCTCCATCTAACCCTCTCTCCTGTCTCCTCCAACCCCTCTCCATCTAACCCTCTCTATGCTCTCCTCTCCTCCATCTAACCCTCTCTCCTGTCTCCTCCAACCCCTCTCCATCTAACCCTCTCTCCTGTCTCCTCCAACCCCTCTCCATCTAACCCTCTCTATGCTCTCCTCTCTCCTCCATCTAACCCTCTCTCCTGTCTCCTCCAGCCCCTCTCCATCTAACCCTCTCTCTGTCTCCTCCAACCCCTCTCCATCTAACCCTCTCTATGCTCTCCTCTCTCCTCCATCTAACCCTCTCTCCCTGTCTCCTCCAACCCCTCTCCATCTAACCCTCTCTCCCTGTCTCCTCCAACCCCTCTCCATCTAACCCTCTCTATGCTCTCCTCTCTCCTCCATCTAACCCTCTCTCCTGTCTCCTCCAGCCCCCTCTCCATCTAACCCTCTCTCCTGTCTCCTCCAGCCCCTCTCCATCTAACCCTCTCTCTGTCTCCTCCTATATCTTTCTCCTCCTAACCCCTCTCTAGGCTCTCCTCTCTCCTCCATCTAACCCTCTCTCCTGTCTCCTCCAGCCCCTCTCCATCTAACCCTCTCCTGTCTCCTCCTATATCTTTCTCCTCCTAACCCTCTCTATGCTCTCCTCTCTCTCCCCATCTAACCCTCTCTCCTGTCTCCTCCAGCCCCTCTCCATCTAACCCTCTCTCCAGTCTCCTCCAACCCCTCTCCATCTAACCCTCTCTCCTGTCTCCTCCAGCCCCTCTCCATCTAACCCTCTCTCCTGTCTCCTCCAAACCCCTCTCCATCTAACCCTCTCTCTGTCTCCTCCAACCCCTCTCCATCTAACCCTCTCTCCTGTCTCCTCCAGCCCCTCTCCATCTAACCCTCTCTCCCTGTCTCCTCCAAACCCTCTCCATCTAACCCTCTCTCCTGTCTCCTCCAAACCCTCTCCATCTAACCCTCTCTCCTGTCTCCTCCAAACCCTCTCCATCTAACCCTCTCTCCTGTCTCCTCCAAACCCTCTCCATCTAACCCTCTCTCCTGTCTCCTCCAAACCCTCTCCATCTAACCCTCTCTCCTGTCTCCTCCTATATCTTACTCCTCCTAACCCTCTCTAGGCTCTCCTCTCTCCTCCATCTAACCCTCTCTCCTGTCTCCTCCAAACCCTCTCCATCTAACCCTCTCTCCTGTCTCCTCCAACCCCTCTCCATCTAACCCTCTCTCCTGTCTCCTCCAAACCCTCTCCATCTAACCCTCTCTCCTCAGTTTAGAGGTCTGTTGGGTTGGAGAATATGTGTTGTATTCAGAAACATGAGTGTCACAGAGGTAGTCATTTATTTAGTAACATAATCAAACTCAGAGTGGAATAGTGTAGAGGCAGACAGACAGGCAGACAGGCAGACAGACAGACAGACAGACAGACAGACAGACAGACAGACAGACAGACAGACAGACAGACAGACAGACAGACAGACAGACAGACAGACAGACAGGCGGACAGACAGACAGACAGACAGACATTGCAGGCTGATGTGTATTGTTTTTGGCGTGAATCTGATGATTGATTCTCTAAAAGCTCTTCATAGTTAGTTAAATAACTCCCAGTAGCTCCATTTACCCAGACTGACCTCCCTGTGGGGATGCTGAAGAGGTCATTGTTGCTTCCATACAGACTGAGCTCCTGTGGGGATGCTGGAGAGGTCATTATTGCTTCCATACAACAATTTAAATCTAATTAAATGTATTTACATCAGATACAGCAGATGTCACAAAGTGCTTATAAAGAAACCCAGCCTAAAACCCCCAAACAGCAAGCAATGCAGATGTACAAGCACAGTGGCTAGGAAAAACTCCTAGAGAGGAACCAGGCTCTGAGGGTGACCAGTCCTCTTCTGGCTGTACCGGGTAGAGGAACCAGGCTCTGAGGGTGACCAGTCCCCTTCTGGCTGTAGCGGGTAGAGGAACCAGGCTCTGAGGGGTGACCAGTCCTCTTCTGGCTGTACCGGGTAGAGAGGAACCAGGCTCTGAGGGGTGACCAGTCCTCTTCTGGCTGTACCGGGTAGAGAGGAACTAGGCTCTGAGGGAGTGACCAGTCCTCTTCTGGCTGTACCGGGTAGAGAGGAACTAGGCTCTGAGGGGTGACCAGTCCTCTTCTGGCTGTACCGGGTAGAGAGGAACTAGGCTCTGAGGGGTGACCAGTCCTCTTCTGGCTGTACCGGGTAGAGAGGAACCAGACTCTGAAGGGTGACCAGTCCTCTTCTGGCTGTACCGGGTAGAGAGGAACTAGGCTCTGAGGGGTGACCAGTCCTCTTCTGGCTGTACCGGGTAGAGAGGAACCAGGCTCTGAGGGGTGACCAGTCCTCTTCTGGCTGTACCGGGTAGAGAGGAACCAGGCTCTGAGGGGTGACCAGTCCTCTTCTGGCTGTACCGGGTAGAGAGGAACCAGGCTCTGAGGGGTGACCAGTCCTCTTCTGGCTGTACCGGGTAGAGAGGAACCAGGCTCTGAGGGGTGACCAGTCCTCTTCTGGCTGTACCGGGTAGAGAGGAACTAGGCTCTGAGGGGTGACCAGTCCTCTTCTGGCTGTACCGGGTAGAGAGGAACTAGGCTCTGAGGGGTGACCAGTCCTCTTCTGGCTGTACCGGGTAGAGAGGAACTAGGCTCTGAGGGGTGACCAGTCCTCTTCTGGCTGTACCGGGTAGAGAGGAACCAGACTCTGAAGGGTGACCAGTCCTCTTCTGGCTGTACCGGGTAGAGAGGAACTAGGCTCTGAGGGTGACCAGTCCTCTTCTGGCTGTACCGGGTAGAGAGGAACCAGGCTCTGAGGGGTGACCAGTCCTCTTCTGGCTGTACCGGGTAGAGAGGAACTAGGCTCTGAGGGGTGACCAGTCCTCTTCTGGCTGTACCGGGTAGAGAGGAACCAGGCTCTGAGGGGTGACCAGTCCCTCTTCTGGCTGTACCGGGTAGAGAGGAACCAGGCTCTGAGGGGTGACCAGTCCTCTTCTGGCTGTAGCGGGTAGAGAGGAACCAGGCTCTGAGGGGTGACCAGTCCTCTTCTGGCTGTACCGGGTAGAGAGGAACCAGGCTCTGAGGGGTGACCAGTCCTCTTCTGGCTGTACCGGTAGAGAGGAACTAGGCTCTGAGGGTGACCAGTCCTCTTCTGGCTGTACCGGGTAGAGAGGAACTAGGCTCTGAGGGGTGACCAGTCCTCTTCTGGCTGTACCGGGTAGAGAGGAACTAGGCTCTGAGGGGTGACCAGTCCTCTTCTGGCTGTACCGGGTAGAGAGGAACCAGGCTCTGAGGGTGACCAGTCCTCTTCTGGCTGTACCGGGTAGAGAGGAACTAGGCTCTGAGGGTGACCAGTCCTCTTCTGGCTGTACCGGGTAGAGAGGAACCAGGCTCTGAGGGTGACCAGTCCTCTTCTGGCTGTACCGGGTAGAGAGGAACCAGGCTCTGAGGGGTGACCAGTCCTCTTCTGGCTGTAGCGGGTAGAGAGGAACCAGGCTCTGAGGGGTGACCAGTCCTCTTCTGGCTGTACCGGGTAGAGAGGAACCAGGCTCTGAGGGGTGACCAGTCCTCTTCTGGCTGTACCGGGTAGAGAGGAACTAGGCTCTGAGGGGTGACCAGTCCTCTTCTGGCTGTACCGGGTAGAGAGGAACTAGGCTCTGAGGGGTGACCAGTCCTCTTCTGGCTGTACCGGGTAGAGAGGAACTAGGCTCTGAGGGGTGACCAGTCCTCTTCTGGCTGTACCGGGTAGAGAGGAACCAGACTCTGAAGGGTGACCAGTCCTCTTCTGGCTGTACCGGGTAGAGAGGAACTAGGCTCTGAGGGGTGACCAGTCCTCTTCTGGCTGTACCGGGTAGAGAGGAACCAGGCTCTGAGGGTGACCAGTCCTCTTCTGGCTGTACCGGGTAGAGAGGAACTAGGCTCTGAGGGGTGACCAGTCCTCTTCTGGCTGTACCGGGTAGAGAGGAACCAGGCTCTGAGGGTGACCAGTCCTCTTCTGGCTGTACCGGGTAGACAGGAACCAGGCTCTGAGGGGTGACCAGTCCTCTTCTGGCTGTACCGGGTAGAGAGGAACCAGGCTCTGAGGGGTGACCAGTCCTCTTCTGGCTGTACCGGGTAGAGAGGAACCAGGCTCTGAGGGGTGGCCAGTCCTCTTCTGGCTGTGCTGGGTGGAGAGGAACCAGGCTCTGAGGGGTGACCAGTCCTCTTATGGCTGTGCTGGGTGGAGAGGAACCAGGCTCTGAGGGGTGACCAGTCCTCTTATGGCTGTGCTGGGTGGAGAGGAACCAGACTCTGAGGGGTGACCAGTCCTCTTATGGCTGTGCTGGGGGGAGAGGAACCAGGCTCTGAGGGGTGACCAGTCCTCTTCTGGCTGTGCCGGGTAGAGAGGAACCAGGCTCTGAGGGGTGACCAGTCCTCTTCTGGCTGTACCGGGTAGAGAGGAACTAGGCTCTGAGGGGGTGACCAGTCCTCTTCTGGCTGTACCGGGTAGAGAGGAACCAGGCTCTGAGGGGTGACCAGTCCTCTTCTGGCTGTACCGGGTAGAGATGAACTAGGCTCTGAGGGGTGACCAGTCCTCTTCTGGCTGTACCGGGTAGAGAGGAACCAGGCTCTGAGGGGTGACCAGTCCTCTTCTGGCTGTACCGGGTAGACAGGAACCAGGCTCTGAGGGTGACCAGTCCTCTTCTGGCTGTACCGGGTAGAGAGGAACCAGGCTCTGAGGGGTGACCAGTCCTCTTCTGGCTGTACCGGGTAGAGAGGAACCAGGCTCTGAGGGGTGACCAGTCCTCTTCTGGCTGTACTGGGTGGAGAGGAACCAGGCTCTGAGGGGTGACCAGTCCTCTTCTGGCTGTGCCGGGTAGAGAGGAACCAGGCTCTGAGGGGTGGCCAGTCCTCTTCTGGCTGTACTGGGTGGAGAGGAACCAGGCTCTGAGGGTGACCAGTCCTCTTCTGGCTGTACTGGGTAGAGAGGAACCAGGCTCTGAGGGTGACCAGTCCTCTTCTGGCTGTACCGGGTAGAGAGGAACTAGGCTCTGAGGGGTGACCAGTCCTCTTCTGGCTGTACCGGGTAGAGAGGAACCAGGCTCTGAGGGTGACCAGTCCTCTTCTGGCTGTACCGGGTAGAGATGAACTAGGCTCTGAGGGGTGACCAGTCCTCTTCTGGCTGTACCGGGTAGAGAGGAACCAGGCTCTGAGGGGTGACCAGTCCTCTTCTGGCTGTACCGGGTAGAGAGGAACCAGGCTCTGAGGGGTGACCAGTCCTCTTCTGGCTGTACCGGGTAGAGAGGAACCAGGCTCTGAGGGGTGACCAGTCCTCTTCTGGCTGTACCGGGTAGAGAGGAACCAGGCTCTGAGGGGTGACCAGTCCTCTTCTGGCTGTACTGGGTGGAGAGGAACCAGGCTCTGAGGGGTGACCAGTCCTCTTCTGGCTGTACTGGGTGGAGAGGAACCAGGCTCTGAGGGGTGGCCAGTCCTCTTCTGGCTGTACTGGGTGGAGAGGAACCAGGCTCTGAGGGGTGACCAGTCCTCTTCTGGCTGTACTGGGTAGAGAGGAACCAGGCTCTGAGGGGTGACCAGTCCTCTTCTGGCTGTACTGGGTGGAGAGGAACCAGGCTCTGAGGGGTGGCCAGTCCTCTTCTGGCTGTACTGGGTGGAGAGGAACCAGGCTCTGAGGGGTGACCAGTCCTCTTCTGGCTGTGCGATGTGGAGTTTATCAGAGTACACGGCCATTAAAACCACCTAGAGTTACATAAGAGGAAAATGACTAGTGTCACAGGACTAAAGATAACTGGTACCGGTCAATTAAAAATGAATGGAAGTATGAAGGTAGTTTTGAGCCTTACCAAAAAAAGGGGTTTCATTTGTGTAAATATATATTTATTTCCTGAGCGTTCTTATATCTTCTAGATATAGGACAGACACCTCGAAACCACTTTAAACAATGCCACTTAATATAATGTTTACATATCCTACATTACTCATCTCATATGTATATACTGTACTCCATACCAACTACTGCATCTTGCCTATGCCGTTCTGTACCATCACCCATTCATATATCTTGTGAAATTGTTAGGTTAGATTACTCGTTGGTTATTACTGCATTGTTGGAACTAGAAGCACAAGCATTTCGCTACACTCGCAATAACATCTGCTAACCATGTGTATGTGACAAATACAATTTGATTTGATTTGATTTGAAACCTTGTTTCTTATTATGAGTTTTTGACTGTCTTTGCCATTTCTGAATGTGTTATTCAATGTGTTTCTCTGGGATATAGTAGTAAAGGCCAAATTCTATATTTTATCAAATCATTTATTATTATTTTTTTTTAATCTAAAGGGGTCCTAAAATTCTAAATCAAATCTCTAAATGATCCATAGTAATGGCATCTTAAAATAGTTCCATGTCAGCTTAGAACATCCCAAGGGAAGGGGGGGGTGTAGCCCCATCTGGTGAATGTGTCGAGAGATACAGAATAAAAAAATGAGTGTCTCCATTGATCCAAGGTCCGGGCAGTTCTGTGCAGACTCAGGACAACTGAGAGGACCAGGGCCAGGGAGGAAGGCCCATCCAGGGTCCAGGGAGACAGGCCAGAGAGACAGGACTAGGGAGGCAGGCCCGTCCAGGGTCCAGGGAGACAGGCCAGAGAGACAGGACTAGGGAGGCAGGCCCATCCAGGGAGACAGGCCAGAGAGACAGGACTAGGGAGGCAGGCCCGTCCAGGGTCCAGGAGACAGGCCAGAGGGACAGGCCAGGGAGACAAGACCAGGGAGACAGGACTAGGGAGGCAGGCCCATCCAGGGTCCAGGGAGACAGGCCAGAGAGACAGGACTAGGGAGGCAGGCCCGTCCAGGGAGACAGGCCAGAGAGACAGGACTAGGGAGGCAGGCCCATCCAGGGTCCAGGAGACAGGCCAGAGGGACAGGCCAGGGAGACAAGACCAGGGAGACAGGACCAGGGAGGCAGGCCCATCCAGGGTCCAGGAAGACAGGCTGAGAGACAGGTCATAACAGGGACCAGAGAGACAGGCCAGAGGACAGGCCAGGGAGACAAGACCAGGGAGACAGGACCAGGGAGGCAGGCCCATCCAGGGTCCAGGGAGACAGGCCAGAGAGACAGGACCAGGGAGACAGGCCAGAGAGACAGGACCAGGGAGACAGGCCAGAGAGACAGGACCAGGGAGACAGGCCAGAGAGACAGGACCAGGGAGACAGGCCAGAGAGACAGGACCAGGAGACAGGCCAGAGAGACAGGACCAGGGAGGCAGGCCCATCCAGGGTCCAGGAAGACAGGCTGAGAGACAGGTCATAACAGGGACCAGAGAGACAGGCCAGATAGCCAATAGAAAGTCAATAGAAAGTCAATAGAAAGTCAAATTCTTATTTTCAATGACAGCCTTGGAACAGTGGGTTAACTGCCTGTTCAGGGGCAGAACGACAGATTTGTACCTTGTCAGCTCAACCTTGCAACCTTCCGGTTACTAGTCCAACACTTTAACCACTAGGCTACCCTGCCGCCCCAATATAATGCCAATAGATAGCCAATAGAAAGTCAATATAATGCCAGTAGATAGCCAATAGAAAGTCAATATAATGCCAGTAGATAGCCAATAGAAAGTCAATATAATGCCAATAGAAAGTCAATATAATGCCAGTAGATAGCCAATAGAAAGTCAATATAATGCCAATAGAAAGTCAATATAATGCCAGTAGATAGCCAATAGAAAGTCAATATAATGCCAGTAGATAGCCAATAGAAAGTCAATATAATGCCAATAGAAAGTCAATATAATGCCAGTAGAAGGTCAATATAATACCCGTAGATACCCAATAGAAAGTCAATATAATGCCAGTAGATAGCCAATAGAAAGTCAATATAATGCCAGTAGAAAGTCAATATAATGCCAATAGATAGCCAATAGAAAGTCAATATAATGCCAGTAGATACCCAATAGAAAGTCAATATAATGCCAGTAGATACCCAATAGAAAGTCAATATAATGCCAGTAGATAGCCAATAGAAAGTCAATATAATGCTAGTAGATACCCAATAGAAAGTCAATATAATGCCAGTAGATAGCCAATAGAAAGTCAATATAATGCCAGTAGAAAGTCAATATAATGCCAGTAGATACCCAATAGAAAGTCAATATAATGTAAGGGAATACCCCCTGTATTGGACAAAAATGAATGGCATGTCATTGGCATCGGACAAACCATATACACATTGGCCAATACCACCCAATTCGGCGTTGATTCATCCAAAGTGTATTGCAAATGCCATATGGTAATTGCCAGTTGTAACACTTTAAAAATTCAACAGGGGGCAAATGCGCTCCACCGGGGTTTTTCATATTGGATATGTAACCCAAATTAATGTCCAAAAGTAAAATTTTGAAAAATGAACTTTTTTCAAAAACTTATCACCCCTTAAAAAAGTGCTTTCTGGACCGTTTTTCGAACTTCTTTCGATTTTTTTGTCAATTACACATGTGTAAGAACTGTATGAATATACTTTTGTCCAATTTTATTATCATAATTTTTTTAAAAAATTATATGCGCATAAGGAATATGTTTTGTCCAATTCCAATATGATTTCATAGGAAGTCAAAGTCAAAAGTCAAAAATGTCAAAATTTTGTAAAAACTTCACACACCCATAAAAAAGTGCTTTCTGGACCGTTTTTCGAAATTCTTTCGATTTTTGTCAATTACACATGTGTAAGAACTGTATGAATATACTTTTGTCCAATTTTATTATCATAATTTTTTTAATTTTTTTATATGCGCATAAGGAATATGTTTTGTCCAATTCCAATATGATTTCATAGGAAGTCAAAGTCAAAAGTCAAAATGTCAAAATTTTGTAAAAACTTCACACACCCATAAAAAGTGCTTTCTGGACCGTTTTTTGAAATTCTTTCGATTTTTTGTCAATTACACATGTGTAAGAACTGTATGAATATACTTTTGTCCAATTTTATTATCATAATTTTTTTTTTTTTTTTTTTTTACATGCGCATAAGGAATATGTTTTGTCCAATTCCAATATGATTTCATAGGAAGTCAAAGTCAAAAGTCAAAAATGTCAAAATTTTGTAAAAAACTTCACACACCCTTAAAAGTGCTTTCTGGACCGTTTTTTGAAATTCTTTCAATTTTTTTGTCAATTACACATGTGTAAGAACTGTATGAATATACTTTTGTCCAATTTTATTATCATATTTTTTTATATTTTTTTTAAATTGTGCATAAGGATTTTTTTGTGGGCCAAATGACGTAAGAAATTTGACATGCTCAAAAATCCTGCAGAAATGCAAAATTGACTGGCCTGATGAACTCGGGATGGCCGGGCAGTGATAGTTGTTCCTTTCCATCACTCGTTGTGTTGACTTCATCATGTCCATTAGGTGATGTTTTTACACTATAGAATCATATTGCAAGTGCGCGCGCATTTGCAATATGTTTCAATGTGCATTTACCATATGAAATTTGAAATGCTCAAAAATGCAAAATTGACTGGTCTGATGGACACAGGATGGCCGAGCAGTGATAGTTGTACATTTCCATCACTCGTTGTGTTGATTTCATCATGTCCATTAGGTGATGTTTTTACACTATAGAATCATATTGCAAGTGCGCGCGCATTTGCAATATGTTTCAATGTGCATTTACCATATGAAATTTGAAATGCTCAAAAATGCAAAATTGACTGGTCTGATGGACACAGGATGGCCGAGCAGTGATAGTTGTACATTTCCATCACTCGTTGTGTTGATTTCATCATGTCCATTAGGTGATGTTTTTCACTATAGAATCATATTGCAAATGCACGTGCATTGTTGTGCAACTGGTAACCCAAAAATAAAAATATGGTTGTAAATGCATTTACCGGTCATTCTGATATTAATGCTCGCTATGGGAACACAGGATGGCCGGGCAGTGATAGTTGTACATTTCCATCACTCGTTGTGTTGATTTCATCATGTCCATTAGGTGATGTTTTTACACTATAGAATCATATTGCAAGTGCGCGCATTTGCAATATGTTTCAATGTGCATTTACCATATGAAATTTGAAATGCTCAAAAATGCAAAATTGACTGGTCTGATGGACACAGGATGGCCGAGCAGTGATAGTTGTACATTTCCATCACTCGTTGTGTTGATTTCATCATGTCCATTAGGTGATGTTTTTCACTATAGAATCATATTGCAAATGCACGTGCATTGTTGTGCAACTGGTAACCCAAAAATATAAATATGGTTGTAAATGCATTTACCGGTCATTCTGATATTAATGCTCGCTATGGGAACACAGGATGGCCGGGCAGTGATAGTTGTACATTTCCATCACTCGTTGTGTTGATTTCATCATGTCCATTAGGTGATGTTTTACACTATAGAATCATATTGCAAGTGCGCGCATTTGCAATATGTTTCAATGTGCATTTACCATATGAAATTTGACATGCTCAAAAATGCAAAATTGACTGGTCTGATGGACACAGGATGGCCGAGCAGTGATAGTTGTACATTTCCATCACTCGTTGTGTTGATTTCATCATGTCCATTAGGTGATGTTTTTCACTATAGAATCATATTGCAAGTGCGCGCGCATTTGCAATATGTTTCAATGTGCATTTACCATATGAAATTTGACATGCTCAAAAATGCAAAATTGACTGGTCTGATGAACACAGGATGGCTGAGCAGTGATAGTTGTACATTTCCATCACCTGTTGTGTTGATTTCATCATGTCCATTTGTTTATGTTTTCTCACTTTTGCAAAGTCACTGTGCATTTGCAATATGGTTCAATGGGCAGGTACCATCACGAATTTGTCATGCTATAAAAATCCTGCAGGAATGTGAAATTGACTGGTCTGATGAACACAGGATGGCCGAGCAGTGATAGTTGTACATTTCCATCACTTGTTGTGTTGATTTCATCATGTCCATTAGGTGATGTTTTTTCACTATAGAATCATATTGCAAATGCACGTGCATTGTTGTGCAACTGGTAACCCAAAAATTAAAATATGGTTGTAAATGCATTTACCGGTCATTCTGATATTAATGCTCGCTATGGGAACACAGGATGGCCGGGCAGTGATAGTTGTACATTTCCATCACTCGTTGTGTTGATTTCATCATGTCCATTAGGTGATGTTTTTACACTATAGAATCATATTGCAAGTGCGCGCATTTGCAATATGTTTCAATGTGCATTTACCATATGAAATTTGACATGCTCAAAAATGCAAAATTGACTGGTCTGATGGACACAGGATGGCCGAGCAGTGATAGTTGTACATTTCCATCACTCGTTGTGTTGATTTCATCATGTCCATTAGGTGATGTTTTTACACTATAGAATCATATTGCAAGTGCGCGCATTTGCAATATGTTTCAATGTGCATTTACCATATGAAATTTGACATGCTCAAAAATGCAAAATTGACTGGTCTGATGGACACAGGATGGCCGAGCAGTGATAGTTGTACATTTCCATCACTCGTCGTGTTGATTTCATCATGTCCATTAGGTGATGTTTTTACACTATAGAATCATATTGCAAGTGCGCGCGCATTTGCAATATGTTTCAATGTGCATTTACCATATGAAATTTGACATGCTCAAAAATGCAAAATTGACTGGTCTGATGAACACAGGATGGCTGAGCAGTGATAGTTGTACATTTCCATCACTCGTTGTGTTGATTTCATCATGTCCATTTGTTTATGTTTTCTCACTTTTGCAAAGTCACTGTGCATTTGCAATATGGTTCAATGGGCAGGTACCATCACGAATTTGTCATGCTATAAAAAATCCTGCAGGAATGTGAAATTGACTGGCCCGATGAACTCGGGATAGCTGGGCAGTGATTCTGGTTCATCTCCATGGCTCGTTAGGGTTGATTTCAGAATGTCACTTTTGGTGATGGTCCCTCTCCGTTTAAACATATTGCTAATGTACAAAGTCAACTAGCAAGTCAGTGTCCATCAGTCAATTAGATGTCATTTTGACACCAAACTGATACCAATTGACACCAAACCCACTTTTTCCAACTCATTTAGAAGCCAACTATCATATATGTCAGAGCAGGCCCATAATTCACAGCGCCTTTAGTTTTAAAACATAATAAAAACGTAAAACACATAGTTACGTTCTAGCTGCGGTCCAGGTCAGACATTATGTGAAGG
>NW_026278126.1:0-629 GCF_023373465.1 Oncorhynchus keta | reverse complement strand
CCTCCCCCAAGTCTTTCTCTCTAGCCCCTCTCTCTCTCTCCCTCCCCAAGTCTTTCTCTCTAGCCCCTCTCTCTCTCCCTCCCCCAAGTCTTTCTCTCAGCCTCTCCCAAGTCTTTCTCTCTAGCCTCTCTCTCTCTCTCTCCCTCCCCCAAGTCTTTCTCTCTAGCCCCTCTCTCTCTCTCCCTACTCCCAAGTCTTCCTATCTAGCCCCTATCTCTCTCTCCCTCCCTCCCCAAAGTCTTTCTCTCTAGCCCCTCTCTGTCTCTCTCCCTCCCCAAGTCTTCCTATCTAGCCCCTCTCTCTTTCTCCCTCCCTCCCCCAAGTCTTTCTCTCTAGCCCCTCTCTCTCTCCCTCCCCCAAGTCTTTCTCTCTAGCCCCTCTCTCTCTCTCCCTCCCCCAAAGTCTTTCTCTCTAGCCCCTCTCTCTCTCTCCCTCCCTCCCCAAGTCTTTCTCTCTAGCCCCTCTCTCTCTCTCCCCCCCCAAGTCATTCTCTCTATCCTCTCTCTCTCTCCCTCCCTCCCCCAAGTCATTCTCTCTATCCTCTCTCTCTATCTCCCTCCCCCAAGTCTTTCTCTCTATCCTCTCTCTCTCTCCCTCCCTCCCCCAAGTCATTCTCTCTAGCCTATCTC
>NW_026278125.1:0-5219 GCF_023373465.1 Oncorhynchus keta | reverse complement strand
GGTGTCCAGGACAGGACGGAGTGACAGAGGGGACAGGCCTATCGGACATGGTCATGTAAAAGGGCAGGAGGCAGGGAGTCAAATGGTTCAATAGGTTGTTCTGACAAACTCACACCAGTTTGTTTAGCCAACGGCCCCTGAAACAGCTGCAAGAGGCGCCCCGGGGTTTCTTTTGAGAGAAGTGCTCCCCGGGGCTCTCTGTCTCTCCGCCTGTGAGGTTTGGACACGGAGCTGCCAACTAACGCTGAGCTCAGTTTTCAAATCTCCGTGTTCAGGCCGGGGTTCCCAATAAGAGTTTAGGTTGGACCGAGACAAGGGAAGTGCTGCCAGTAGAGCTGTGGGGTTGCAGGATGGGACAGAGAGTCCTTGTAGTGGATCAGTGGGACTTGGGTCAGACTCAAGACAGCTGCCTTTACTGGGACACTCAGTCCCAAATCTGTGTGAGCTGCAGGGAAGTCACAATGTGGGGGAGACATACAGTAGACTGTTCCTAAAGCTAACCGGAGACTGTTCCTAAAGCTAACTGGAGACTGTTCCTAAAGCTAACTGGAGACTGTTCCTAAAGCTAACCGGAGACTGTTCCTAGAGCTAAGTGGAGACTGTTCCTAAAGCTAACCGGAGACTGTTCCTAAAGCTAACCGGAGACTGTTCCTAAAGCTAACTAGAGACTGTTCCTAAAGCTAACCGGAGACTGTTCCTAGAGCTAAGTGGAGACTGTTCCTAAAGCTAACTGGAGACTGATCCTAAAGCTAACCGGAGACTGTTCCTAAAGCTAACTGGAGACTGTTCCTAAAGCTAACCGGAGACTGTTCCTAAAGCTAACCGGAGACTGTTCCTAAAGCTAACTGGAGACTGTTCCTAAAGCTAACTGGAGACTGTTCCTAAAGCTAACTGGAGACTGTTCCTAAAGCTAACTGGGAGACTGTTCCAAAGCTGAACTGGAGACTGTTCCTAAAGCTAACCGTAGACTGTTCCTAAAGCTAACTGGAGACTGTTCCTAAAGCTAACTGGAGACTGTTCCTAAAGCTAACTGGAGACTGTTCCTAAAGCTAACCGGAGACTGTTCCTAAAGCTAACCGGAGACTGTTCCTAAAGCTAACCGGAGACTGTTCCTAAAGCTCACCGTAGACTGTTCCTAAAGCTAACTGTAGACAGTTACTAAAGCTAACTGTAGACTGAACCTCAAGCTAACTGTAGACTGAACCTAGAGCTAAGTGGAGACTGTTCCTAAAGCTAAGTGGAGACTGTTCCTAAAGCTAACTGGAGACTTTTCCTAAAGCTAACCGGAGACTGTTCCTAAAGCTAACCGGAGACTGCTCCTAAAGCCAACTGGAGACTGCTCCTAAAGCTAACTGGAGACTGTTCCTAAAGCTAACCGGAGACTGTTCCTAAAGCTGACTGGAGACTGCTCCTAAAGCTAACTGGAGACTGTTCCTAAAGCTAACCGGAGACTGTTCCTAAAGCTAACCGGAGACTGTTCCTAAAGCTAACCGGAGACTGTTCCTAAAGCTAACCGTAGACTGTTCCTAAAGCTAACTGTAGACAGTTACTAAAGCTAACTGTAGACTGAACCTCAAGCTAACTGTAGACTGAACCTAGAGCTAAGTGGAGACTGTTCCTAAAGCTAAGTGGAGACTGTTCCAAAAGCTAACTGTAGACTGAACCTAAAGCTAAGTGGAGACTGTTCCTAAAGCTAACTGGAGACTGTTCCTAAAGCTAACCGGAGACTGTTCCTAAAGCTAACCGGAGA
The DNA here is from genome assembly GCF_023373465.1 of Oncorhynchus keta. NCBI lineage: Eukaryota > Metazoa > Chordata > Actinopteri > Salmoniformes > Salmonidae > Oncorhynchus > Oncorhynchus keta. The sequence goes on along the minus strand of NW_026278125.1, from coordinate 3,469 downwards.
CTGTTCCTAAAGCTAACCGTAGACTGTTCCTAAAGCTAACCGGAGACTGTTCCTAGAGCTAACCGTAGACTGTTCCTAAAGCTAACCGGAGACTGTTCCTAAAGCTAACCGGAGACTGTTCCTAAAGCTAACCGGAGACTGTTCCTAAAGCTAACCGTAGACTGTTCCTAAAGCTAACTGTAGACTGTTCCTAAAGCTAACCGTAGACCACTCCTAAAGCTAACTTGATTGTTACACGGAGGACCGAGATAACATTACAGGAGGACAGAGACAACATATGGGTCCATGTTCTCAGTACAGGAGGACCGAGACAACATTACAGCTATGGGTCCATGTTCTAGTTCTCAGTACAGGGAGGACCGAGACAACATTACAGCTATGGGTCCATGTTCTCAGTACAGGGAGGACCGAGACAACATTAACATTTCTCAGTACAGGGAGGACTTACGGCTATGGGTCCATGTTCTCAGTACAGGGAGGACCGAGACAACATTACGGCTATGGGTCCATGTTCTCATTACAGGAGGACCGAGACAACATTACGGCTAGGTCCATGTTCTCAGTACAGGGAGGACCGAGATAACATTACAACTATGGGTCCATGTTCTAGTACAGGGAGGACCGAGACAACATTACAGCTATGGGTCCATGTTCTCAGTACAGGAGGACAGAGACAACATTACGGCTATGGGTCCATGTTCTCATTACAGGGTCCATGTTCTAGTACAGGGAGGACCGAGACAACATTACAGCTATGGGTCCATGTTCTAGTACAGGAGGACCGAGACAACATTACAGCTATGGGTCCATGTTCTAGTACAGGGAGGACCGAGACAACATTACAGCTATGGGTCCATGTTCTAGTACAGGGAGGACCGAGACAACATTACAGCTATGGGTCCATGTTCTCAGTACAGGGAGGACCGAGACAACATTACAGCTATGGGTCCATGTTCTCAGTACAGGGAGGACCGAGACAACATTACAGCTATGGGTCCATGTTCTAGTACAGGGAGGACCGAGACAACATTACAGCTATGGGTCCATGTTCTCAGTACAGGGAGGACCGAGACAACATTACAGCTATGGGTCCATGTTCTAGTACAGGGAGGACCGAGACAACATTACAGCTATGGGTCCATGTTCTCAGTACAGAGAGGACCGAGACAACATTACAGCTATGGGTCCATGTTCTCATTACAGGGAGGACCGAGACAACATTACGGCTATGGGTCCATGTTCTCAGTACAGGGAGGACCGAGACAACATTACAGCTATGGGTCCATGTTCTCAGTACAGGGAGGACCGAGACAACATTACAGCTATGGGTCCATGTTCTAGTACAGGGAGGACCGAGACAACATTACAGCTATGGGTCCATGTTCTCAGTACAGGGAGGACCGAGACAACATTACAGCTATGGGTCCATGTTCTAGTACAGGGAGGACCGAGACAACATTACAGCTATGGGTCTATGTTTTTACAGTAGGAGTGCTGATTTAGGATGAAGTCCACCCCTTACCCCCCTCTCCTGTCCATATAAACATATTCATTATGATCCAACAGGATCAACTGATCTTAGATAAGCACTTCCACTATGAGACATGTTTTGAACACAGGCCCAAGATCTACAAATCAGGTTAATAGCCAATAAACTGTTGAGTGTGTGAACAAACAGTCTTGTTAACATTACCATTAAGCAAACAGCTTACCAGAGAGTGATCTGTCGAGGCCTGTCTATAGGATATGATCAGGTTTACCAGAGACTGATCTGTCGAGGCCTGTCTATAAGATATGATCAGGTTTACCAGAGACTGATCTGTCGAGGCCTGTCTATAAGATATGATCAGGTTTACCAGAGACTGATCTGTCGAGGCCTGTCTATAAGATATGATCAGGTTTACCAGAGAGTGATCTGTCGAGGCCGCTCTATAGGATATGATCAGGTTTACCAGAGACTGATCTGTCGAGGCCTGTCTATAGGATATGATCAGGTTTACCAGAGACTGATCTGTCGAGGCCTGTCTATAGGATATGATCAGGTTTACCAGAGACTGATCTGTCGAGGCCTGTCTATAGGATATGATCAGGTTTACCAGAGAGTGATCTGTCAGGGCCTGTCCATAGGATATGATCAGGTTTACCAGAGAGTGATCTGTCAGGGCCTGTCTATAGGATATGATCAGGTTTACCAGAGACTGATCTGTCGAGGCCTGTCTATAGGATATGATCAGGTTTACCAGAGACTGATCTGTCGAGGCCTGTCTATAGGATATGATCAGGTTTACCAGAGAGTGATCTGTCAGGGCCTGTCCATAGGATATGATCAGGTTTACCAGAGAGTGATCTGTCTAGGCCTGTCTATAGGATATGATCAGGTTTACCAGAGACTGATCTGTCTAGGCCTGTCTATAGGATATGATCATCAGATTCAGTCCAGCTATATCAACTGGCGGTAACAAGTTATTGTTGAATACAAACCTGGCAACTAAAATCATCTCTTTTGATGTTTCAAAAGCCATTTATTCCCCCAAGCCTGGCTGTCTAATTACTTTCAACAGCAATATGGCCAAGAAAGACAATGGAAGACAATGGAAGAAAATGAAAGACAATGGAAGAAAATGAAAGACAATGGAAGATAATGGAAGAAAATGAAAGACAATGGAAGAAAATGAAAGACAATGGAAGAAAATGGAAGAAAATGAAAGACAATGGAAGAAAATGAAAGACAATGGAAGGCAATGGACGAAAATGAAAGACAATGGAAGGCAATAGAAGAAAATGAAAGACAATGGAAGAAAATGAAAGACAATGGAAGGCAATGGAAGGCAATGGAAGACAATGAAAGATAATGGAATAAAATGAAAGACAATGGAAGGCAGTGGAAGAAAATGAAAGACAATGGAAGAAAATGAAAGACAATGGAAGGCAATGGAAGGCAATGGAAGGCAATGGAAGACAATGGAAGGCAATGGAAGACAATGGAAGGCAATGGAAGAAAATGGAAGACAATGGAAGGCAATGGGAGACAATGGAAGACAATGGAAGACAATGGAAGATAATGGAAGGCAATGGAAGAAAATTAAAGACAATGGAAGGCAATGGAAGACAATTGAAGGCAATGGAAGAAAATGAAAGACAATGGAAGGCAATGGAAGACAATGGAAGATAATGGAAGGCAATGGAAGACAATGGAAGATAATGGAAGACAATGGAAGACAATGGAAGGCAATGGAAGACAATGAAAGACAATGGAAGATAATGGAAGACAATGGAAGACAATGGAAGACAATTGAAGACAATGGAAGATAATGGAAGGCAATGGAAGAAAATGAAAGACAATGGAAGGCAATGGAAGACAATTGAAGGCAATGGAAGAAAATGAAAGACAATGGAAGGCAATGGAAGACAATGGAAGACAATGGAAGATAATGGAAGATAATGGAAGACAATGGAAGACAATGGAAGA
>NW_026278124.1:87500-124459 GCF_023373465.1 Oncorhynchus keta | reverse complement strand
TAAGGCTACTTCTCTCTGACACGGTCTCCTTCCTGTGTGTTTTTAAGGCTACTTCTCTCTGACACGGTCTCCTTCCTGTGTTTTTAAGGCTACTTCTCTCTGACACGGTCTTCTTTGTGTGTTTTTAAGGCTACTTCTCTCTGACACGGTCTTCTTCCTGTGTTTTTAAGGCTACTTCCTGTGTTTTTAAGGCTACTTCTCTCTGACACGGTCTTCTTCGTGTGTTCAGGTTGCAGAATCAGACAGACTCTCCTATGTTGGTGATAACTTTGGAACAGGATCCCTAAAATGCAACAACCTTTGCAAGTAAGTTTTTTTTTATTTCAGCGAGTAAAAAAAAAACGACACAGACCATCAAAAACATTTTTACAAGTATTATGTCTCTCAGCTGTTTACCAAAACAGTGGCAGGGTGGCAGTGTTGTTATGTCTCTCAGCTGTTTACCAAAACAGTGGCAGGGTGGCAGTGTTGTTATTATGTTCCACAGCTGTTTACCAAAACAGTGACAGGGTGGCAGTGTTTTTATTATGTTCCACAGCTGTTTACCAAAACAGTGGCGGGGTGGCAGTGTTGTTATTATGTCTCTCAGCTGTTTACCAAAACAGTGGCAGGGTGGCTGTGTTGTTATTATGTCTCTCAGCTGTTTACCAAAACAGTGGCGGGGTGGCTGTGTTGTTATTATGTTCCACAGCTGTTTACCAAAACAGTGGCAGGGTGGCAGTGTTGTTATGTCTCTCAGTTGTTTACCAAAACAGTGGCAGGGTGGCAGTGTTGTTATGTTCCACAGCTGTTTACCAAAACAGTGGCAGGGTGGCAGTGTTATGTCTCTCAGCTGTTTACCAAAACAGTGACAGGGTGACTGTTGTTATGTCTCTCAGCTGTTTACCAAAACAGTGGCAGGGTGGCAGTGTTGTTATGTCTCTCAGCTGTTTACCAAAACAGTGGCAGGGTGGCAGTGTTATGTCTCTCAGCTGTTTACCAAAACAGTGGCAGGGTGGCAGTGTTGTTATGTCTCTCAGCTGTTTACCAAAACAGTGGCAGGGTCACAGTGTTGTTATGTCTCTCAGCTGTTTACCAAAACAGTGGCAGGGTGGCAGTGTTGTTATGTCTCTCAGCTGTTTACCAAAACAGTGGCAGGGTGGCAGTGTTATGTCTCTCAGCTGTTTACCAAAACAGTGGCAGGGTGGCAGTGTTGTTATGTCTCTCAGCTGTTTACCAAAACAGTGGCAGGGTCACAGTGTTGTTATGTCTCTCAGCTGTTTACCAAAACAGTGGCAGGGTCACAGTGTTGTTATGTCTCTCAGCTGTTTACCAAAACAGTGGCAGGGTGACTGTTGTTATGTCTCTCAGCTGTTTACCAAAACAGTGGCAGGGTCACAGTGTTGTTATGTCTCTCAGCTGTTTACCAAAACAGTGGCAGGGTCACAGTGTTGTTATGTCTCTCAGCTGTTTACCAAAACAGTGGCAGGGTGACTGTTGTTATGTCTCTCAGCTGTTTACCAAAACAGTGGCAGGGTGGCGGTGTTGTTATGTCTCTCAGCTGTTTACTAAAACAGTGGCAGGGTGGCGGTGTTGTTATGTCTCTCAGCTGTTTACCAAAACAGTGGCAGGGTGGCGGTGTTGTTATGTCTCTCAGCTGTTTACCAAAACAGTGGCAGGGTGGCGGTGTTGTTATGTCTCTCAGCTGTTTACCAAAACAGTGGCAGGGTGACTGTTGTTATGTCTCTTAGCTGTTTACCAAAACAGTGGCAGGGTGACTGTTGTTATGTCTCTCAGCTGTTTACCAAAACAGTGGCAGGGTCACAGTGTTGTTATGTCTCTCAGCTGTTTACCAAAACAGTGGCAGGGTGGCAGTGTTGTTATGTCTCTCAGCTGTTTACCAAAACAGTGGCAGGGTGGCAGTGTTGTTATGTCTCTCAGCTGTTTACCAAAACAGTGGCAGGGTGGCAGTGTTGTTATGTCTCTCAGCTGTTTACCAAAACAGTGGCAGGGTGGCAGTGTTGTTATGTCTCTCAGCTGTTTACCAAAACAGTGGCAGGGTGGCAGTGTTGTTATTATGTCTCTCAGCTGTTTACCAAAACAGTGGCAGGGTGGCAGTGTTGTTGTTATGTCTCTCAGCTGTTTACCAAAACAGTGGCAGGGTGACAGTGTTATTATGTCTCTCAGCTGTTTACCAAAACAGTGGCAGGGTCTCAGTGTTGTTATGTGTCAGGTATTATGTCGGGGTGCTGAACAAGGAGACCATGAGGATGGAGGTACACAACGCTCAACTGTTCAACATGCAGCCCGTCATCCCAGGTACGTCATCCCTTCAGCGTGACAGTCATCCCTTCAGTGTGACAGTCATCCCAGGTACGTCATCCCTTCAGCGTGACAGTCATCCCTTCAGTGTGACAGTCATCCCTTCAGTGTGACAGTCATCCCCTTCAGTGTGACAGTCATCCCTTCAGTGTGACAGTCATCCCTTCAGTGTGACAGTCATCCCTTCAGTGTGACAGTCATCCCCTTCAGTGTGACAGTCATCCCCTTCAGTGTGACAGTCATCCCTTCAGTGTGACAGTCATCCCCTTCAGTGTGACAGTCATCCCTTCAGTGTGACAGTCATCCCTTCAGTGTGACAGTCATCCCCTTCAGTGTGACAGTCATCCCTTCAGTGTGACAGTCATCCCTTCAGTGTGACAGTCATCCCTTCAGTGTGACAGTCATCCCTTCAGTGTGACAGTCATCCCAGGTACGTCATCCCTTCAGTGTGACAGTCATCCCTTCAGTGTGACAGTCATCCTTCAGTGTGACAGTCATCCCTTCAGTGTGACAGTCATCCCTTCAGTGTGACAGTCATCCCTTCAGTGTGACAGTCATCCCTTCAGTGTGACAGTCATCCCCTTCAGTGTGACAGTCATCCCTTCAGTGTGACAGTCATCCCTTCAGTGTGACAGTCATCCCTTCAGTGTGACAGTCATCCCCTTCAGTGTGACAGTCATCCCTTCAGTGTGACAGTCATCCCCTTCAGTGTGACAGTCATCCCTTCAGTGTGTGTCACAGTCATCCCCTTCAGTGTTTGTCACATTCGCCCCCAATACAACCTGGTGTCGGTACCAGGTTCACCTTACCGTGAAAATGCTGACTCACAAGCCCTTAACCAACAGTACGTTACGCGCTGTGATCGTGTTGACCTGGAGCGTCTCTGACTTCACTAACATGTGGTCTGTTTCCCAGGGGAGTCGTCTCTCTCTCTGACTAACATGTTGTCTGTTTCCCAGGGGAGTCGTCTCTCTCTCTGACTAACATGTTGTCTGTTTCCCAGGGGAGTCGTCTCTCTCTACCTGACTAACATGTGGTCTGTTTCCCAGGGGAGTCGTCTCTCTACCTGACTAACATGTTGTCTGTTTCCCAGGGGAGTCGTCTCTCTCTACCTGACTAACATGTGGTCTGTTTCCCAGGGGAGTCGTCTCTCTACCTGACTAACATGTTGTCTGTTTCCCAGGGAGTCGTCTCTCTCTACCTGACTAACATGTTGTCTGTTTCCCAGGGGAGTCGTCTCTCTCTACCTGACTAACATGTTGTCTGTTTCCCAGGGAGTCGTCTCTCTACCTGACTAACATGTTGTCTGTTTCCCAGGGAGTCGTCTCTCTACCTGACTAACATGTTGTCTGTTTCCCAGGGGAGTCGTCTCTCTACCTGACTAACATGTTGTCTGTTTCCCAGGGGAGTCGTCTCTCTACCTGACTAACATGTTGTCTGTTTCCCAGGGAGTCGTCTCTCTACCTGACTAACATGTTGTCTGTTTCCCAGGGGAGTCGTCTCTCTCTACCTGACTAACATGTTGTCTGTTTCCCAGGGAGTCGTCTCTCTACCTGACTAACATGTTGTCTGTTTCCCAGGGGAGTCGTCTCTCTCTGACTAACATGTAGTCTGTTTCCAGGGGAGTCGTCTCTCTCTCTGACTAACATGTTGTCTGTTTCCCAGGGAGTCGTCTCTCTCTCTGACTAACATGTTGTCTGTTTCCCAGGGGAGTCGTCTCTCTCTACCTGACTAACATGTTGTCTGTTTCCCCAGGGGAGTCGTCTCTCTACCTGACTAACATGTTGTCTGTTTCCCAGGGGAGTCGTCTCTCTCTGACTAACATGTTGTCTGTTTCCCAGGGGAGTCGTCTCTCTACCTGACTAACATGTTGTCTGTTTCCCAGGGGAGTGACTAACTACCTGACTAACATGTTGTCTGTTTCCCAGGGAGTCGTCTCTCTCTACCTGACTAACATGTTGTCTGTTTCCCAGGGAGTCGTCTCTCTACCTGACTAACATGTTGTCTGTTTCCCAGGGGAGTCGTCTCTCTACCTGACTAACATGTGGTCTGTTTCCCAGGGGAGTCGCTCTCTACCTGACTAACATGTTGTCTGTTTCCCAGGGGAGTCGTCTCTCTCTACCTGACTAACATGTTGTCTGTTTCCCAGGGGAGTCGTCTCTCTCTACCTGACTAACATGTTGTCTGTTTCCCAGGGGAGTCGTCTCTCTCTACCTGACTAACATGTTGTCTGTTTCCCAGGGGAGTCGTCTCTCTACCTGACTAACATGTTGTCTGTTTCCCAGGGGAGTCGTCTCTCTACCTGACTAACATGTTGTCTGTTTCCCAGGGGAGTCGTCTCTCTACCTGACTAACATGTTGTCTGTTTCCCAGGGGAGTCGTCTCTCTCTCTGACTAACATGTTGTCTGTTTCCCAGGGGAGTCGTCTCTCTCTACCTGACTAACATGTTGTCTGTTTCCCAGGGGAGTCGTCTCTCTCTACCTGACTAACATGTTGTCTGTTTCCCAGGGGAGTCGTCTCTCTCTACCTGACTAACATGTTGTCTGTTTCCCAGGGAGTCGTCTCTCTCTGACTAACATGTAGTCTGTTTCCCAGGGAGTCGTCTCTCTCTCTGACTAACATGTTGTCTGTTTCCCAGGGGAGTCGTCTCTCTCTCTGACTAACATGTTGTCTGTTTCCCAGGGGAGTCGTCTCTCTCTCTACCTGACTAACATGTTGTCTGTTTCCCAGGGAGTCGTCTCTCTCTACCTGACTAACATGTTGTCTGTTTCCCAGGGAGTCGTCTCTCTCTCTGACTAACATGTTGTCTGTTTCCCAGGGAGTCGTCTCTCTACCTGACTAACATGTTGTCTGTTTCCCAGGGAGTCTAACAACATGTTGTCTGTTTCCCAGGGGAGTCGTCTCTCTACCTGACTAACATGTTGTCTGTTTCCCAGGGGAGTCGTCTCTCTACCTGACTAACATGTTGTCTGTTTCCCAGGGGAGTCGTCTCTCTCTACCTGACTAACATGTTGTCTGTTTCCCAGGGGAGTCGTCTCTCTCTACCTGACTAACATGTTGTCTGTTTCCCAGGGGAGTCGTCTCTCTACCTGACTAACATGTTGTCTGTTTCCCAGGGAGTCGTCTCTCTACCTGACTAACATGTTGTCTGTTTCCCAGGGGAGTCGTCTCTCTACCTGACTAACATGTTGTCTGTTTCCCAGGGGAGTCGTCTCTCTCTACCTGACTAACATGTTGTCTGTTTCCCAGGGGAGTCGTCTCTCTACCTGACTAACATGTTGTCTGTTTCCCAGGGAGTCGTCTCTCTCTGACTAACATGTTGTCTGTTTCCCAGGGAGTCGTCTCTCTCTACCTGACTAACATGTTGTCTGTTTCCCAGGGAGTCGTCTCTCTACCTGACTAACATGTTGTCTGTTTCCCAGGGAGTCGTCTCTCTACCTGACTAACATGTTGTCTGTTTCCCAGGGGAGTCGTCTCTCTCTCTACCTGACTAACATGTTGTCTGTTTCCCAGGGAGTCGTCTCTCTCTCTGACTAACATGTTGTCTGTTTCCCAGGAGTCGTCTCTCTCTCTCTGACTAACATGTTGTCTGTTTCCCAGGGAGTCGTCTCTCTACCTGACTAACATGTTGTCTGTTTCCCAGGGAGTCGTCTCTCTCTCTGACTAACATGTTGTCTGTTTCCCAGGAGTCGTCTCTCTACCTGACTAACATGTTGTCTGTTTCCCAGGGGAGTCGTCTCTCTACCTGACTAACATGTTGTCTGTTTCCCAGGGGAGTCGTCTCTCTCTACCTGACTAACATGTTGTCTGTTTCCCAGGGAGTCGTCTCTCTCTACCTGACTAACATGTTGTCTGTTTCCCAGGGGAGTCGTCTCTCTCTACCTGACTAACATGTTGTCTGTTTCCCAGGGAGTCGTCTCTCTACCTGACTAACATGTTGTCTGTTTCCCAGGGAGTCGTCTCTCTCTACCTGACTAACATGTTGTCTGTTTCCCAGGAGTTGTCTCTCTACCTGACTAACATGTTGTCTGTTTCCCAGGGAGTTGTCTCTCTCTACCTGACTAACATGTTGTCTGTTTCCCAGGGAGTCGTCTCTACCTGACTAACATGTTGTCTGTTTCCCAGGGAGTCGTCTCTCTCCCTGACTAACATGTTGTCTGTTTCCCAGGGGAGTCGTCTCTCTACCTGACTAACATGTTGTCTGTTTCCCAGGGGAGTCGTCTCTCTACCTGACTAACATGTTGTCTGTTTCCCAGGGGAGTCGTCTCTCTCTCTGACTAACATGTTGTCTGTTTCCCAGGGGAGTCGTCTCTCTCTCTGACTAACATGTTGTCTGTTTCCCAGGGGAGTCGTCTCTCTACCTGACTAACATGTTGTCTGTTTCCCAGGGGAGTCGTCTCTCTCTACCTGACTAACATGTTGTCTGTTTCCCAGGGGAGTCGACTGACTAACATGTTGTCTGTTTCCCAGGGGAGTCGTCTCTCTACCTGACTAACATGTTGTCTGTTTCCCAGGGAGTCGTCTCTCTACCTGACTAACATGTTGTCTGTTTCCCAGGGAGTCGTCTCTCTACCTGACTAACATGTTGTCTGTTTCCCAGGGAGTCGTCTCTCTCTCCTGACTAACATGTTGTCTGTTTCCCAGGGAGTCGTCTCTCTCTACCTGACTAACATGTTGTCTGTTTCCCAGGGAGTCGTCTCTCTCTCTGACTAACATGTTGTCTGTTTCCCAGGGGAGTCGTCTCTCTACCTGACTAACATGTTGTCTGTTTCCCAGGGAGTCGTCTCTCTACCTGACTAACATGTTGTCTGTTTCCCAGGGAGTCGTCTCTCTACCTGACTAACATGTTGTCTGTTTCCCAGGGAGTCGTCTCTCTCTCTACCTGACTAACATGTTGTCTGTTTCCCAGGGAGTCGTCTCTCTCTACCTGACTAACATGTTGTCTGTTTCCCAGGGAGTCGTCTCTCTCTCTCTGACTAACATGTTGTCTGTTTCCCAGGGAGTCGTCTCTCTCTCCTGACTAACATGTTGTCTGTTTCCCAGGGAGTCGTCTCTCTACCTGACTAACATGTTGTCTGTTTCCCAGGGGAGTCGTCTCTCTCTACCTGACTAACATGTTGTCTGTTTCCCAGGGAGTCGTCTCTCTCTACCTGACTAACATGTTGTCTGTTTCCCAGGGAGTCGTCTCTCTACCTGACTAACATGTTGTCTGTTTCCCAGGGGAGTCGTCTCTCTCCTGACTAACATGTTGTCTGTTTCCCAGGGAGTCGTCTCTCTCTACCTGACTAACATGTTGTCTGTTTCCCAGGGGAGTTGTCTCTCTCTACCTGACTAACATGTTGTCTGTTTCCCAGGGGAGTCGTCTCTCTACCTGACTAACATGTTGTCTGTTTCCCAGGGAGTCGCCTCTCTACCTGACTAACATGTTGTCTGTTTCCCAGGGAGTCGTCTCTCTCTACCTGACTAACATGTTGTCTGTTTCCCAGGGAGTCGTCTCTCTCTCCTGACTAACATGTTGTCTGTTTCCCAGGGGAGTCGTCTCTCTCTCTGACTAACATGTTGTCTGTTTCCCAGGGAGTCGTCTCTCTACCTGACTAACATGTTGTCTGTTTCCCAGGGAGTCGTCTCTCTCTACCTGACTAACATGTTGTCTGTTTCCCAGGGAGTCGTCTCTCTACCTGACTAACATGTTGTCTGTTTCCCAGGGAGTCGTCTCTCTCTCTGACTAACATGTTGTCTGTTTCCCAGGGGAGTCGTCTCTCTACCTGACTAACATGTTGTCTGTTTCCCAGGGGAGTCGCTCTCTCTCTGACTAACATGTTGTCTGTTTCCCAGGGGAGTCGTCTCTCTCTACCTGACTAACATGTTGTCTGTTTCCCAGGGGAGTCGTCTCTCTACCTGACTAACATGTTGTCTGTTTCCCAGGGAGTCGTCTCTCTACCTGACTAACATGTTGTCTGTTTCCCAGGGAGTCGTCTCTCTACCTGACTAACATGTTGTCTGTTTCCCAGGGAGTCGTCTCTCTCTACCTGACTAACATGTTGTCTGTTTCCCAGGGAGTCGTCTCTCTACCTGACTAACATGTTGTCTGTTTCCCAGGGGAGTCGTCTCTCTACCTGACTAACATGTTGTCTGTTTCCCAGGGGAGTCGTCTCTCTACCTGACTAACATGTTGTCTGTTTCCCAGGGAGTCGTCTCTCTACCTGACTAACATGTTGTCTGTTTCCCAGGGAGTCGTCTCTCTACCTGACTAACATGTTGTCTGTTTCCCAGGGAGTCGTCTCTCTACCTGACTAACATGTTGTCTGTTTCCCAGGGGAGTCGTCTCTACCTGACTAACATGTTGTCTGTTTCCCAGGGGAGTCGTCTCTCTCTACCTGACTAACATGTTGTCTGTTTCCCAGGGAGTCGTCTCTCTACCTGACTAACATGTTGTCTGTTTCCCAGGGAGTCGTCTCTCTCTGACTAACATGTTGTCTGTTTCCCAGGGGAGACTAACATGTTGTCTGTTTCCCAGGGAGTCTCTCTCTACCTGACTAACATGTTGTCTGTTTCCCAGGGGAGTCGTCTCTCTCTCTGACTAACATGTTGTCTGTTTCCCAGGGAGTCGTCTCTCTCTGACTAACATGTTGTCTGTTTCCCAGGGAGTCTCTCTCCTGACTAACATGTTGTCTGTTTCCCAGGGAGTCGTCTCTCTCTACCTGACTAACATGTTGTCTGTTTCCCAGGGGAGTCGTCTCTCTCTACCTGACTAACATGTTGTCTGTTTCCCAGGGGAGTCGTCTCTCTCTACCTGACTAACATGTTGTCTGTTTCCCAGGGAGTCGTCTCTCTCTACCTGACTAACATGTTGTCTGTTTCCCAGGGAGTCGTCTCTCTCTACCTGACTAACATGTTGTCTGTTTCCCAGGGGAGTCGTCTCTCTACCTGACTAACATGTTGTCTGTTTCCCAGGGGAGTCGTCTCTCTCTCCTGACTAACATGTTGTCTTTTTCCCAGGGGAGTCGTCTCTCTCTACCTGACTAACATGTTGTCTGTTTCCCAGGGAGTCGTCTCTCTCTACCTGACTAACATGTTGTCTGTTTCCCAGGGGAGTCGTCTCTCTCTACCTGACTAACATGTTGTCTGTTTCCCAGGGGAGTCGTCTCTCTACCTGACTAACATGTTGTCTGTTTCCCAGGGGAGTCGTCTCTCTCTACCTGACTAACATGTTGTCTGTTTCCCAGGGAGTCGTCTCTCTACCTGACTAACATGTTGTCTGTTTCCCAGGGGAGTCGTCTCTCTCCTGACTAACATGTTGTCTGTTTCCCAGGGAGTCGTCTCTCTACCTGACTAACATGTTGTCTGTTTCCCAGGGAGTCGTCTCTCTACCTGACTAACATGTTGTCTGTTTCCAGGGGAGTCGTCTCTCTACCTGACTAACATGTTGTCTGTTTCCCAGGGAGTCGTCTCTCTACCTGACTAACATGTTGTCTGTTTCCCAGGGAGTCGTCTCTCTACCTGACTAACATGTTGTCTGTTTCCCAGGGGAGTCGTCTCTCTACCTGACTAACATGTTGTCTGTTTCCCAGGGAGTCGTCTCTCTACCTGACTAACATGTTGTCTGTTTCCCAGGGAGTCGTCTCTCTCTGACTAACATGTTGTCTGTTTCCCAGGGGAGTCGTCTCTCTACCTGACTAACATGTTGTCTGTTTCCCAGGGAGTCACTAACATGTTGTCTGTTTCCCAGGGGAGTCGTCTCTCTACCTGACTAACATGTTGTCTGTTTCCCAGGGAGTCGTCTCTCTCTACCTGACTAACATGTTGTCTGTTTCCCAGGGAGTCGTCTCTCTACCTGACTAACATGTTGTCTGTTTCCCAGGGAGTCGTCTCTCTACCTGACTAACATGTTGTCTGTTTCCCAGGGAGTCGTCTCTCTCTACCTGACTAACATGTTGTCTGTTTCCCAGGGAGTCGTCTCTCTCCTGACTAACATGTTGTCTGTTTCCCAGGGGAGTCGTCTCTCTCTCCTGACTAACATGTTGTCTGTTTCCCAGGGGAGTCGTCTCTCTCTCTGACTAACATGTTGTCTGTTTCCCAGGGAGTTCCCAGACTAACATGGTCTGTTTCCCAGGGGAGTCTCTCTACCTGACTAACATGTTGTCTGTTTCCCAGGGGAGTCGTCTCTCTCTCCTGACTAACATGTTGTCTGTTTCCCAGGGGAGTCGTCTCTCTACCTGACTAACATGTTGTCTGTTTCCCAGGGAGTCGTCTCTCTCTACCTGACTAACATGTTGTCTGTTTCCCAGGGGAGTCGCTCTCTCTCTACCTGACTAACATGTTGTCTGTTTCCCAGGGGAGTCGTCTCTCTACCTGACTAACATGTTGTCTGTTTCCCAGGGAGTCGTCCTCTCTACCTGACTAACATGTTGTCTGTTTCCCAGGGGAGTCGTCTCTCTACCTGACTAACATGTTGTCTGTTTCCCAGGGGAGTCGTCTCTCTACCTGACTAACATGTTGTCTGTTTCCCAGGGGAGTCGTCTCTCTCTACCTGACTAACATGTTGTCTGTTTCCCAGGGAGTCGTCTCTCTCTACCTGACTAACATGTTGTCTGTTTCCCAGGGGAGTCGTCTCTCTACCTGACTAACATGTTGTCTGTTTCCCAGGGGAGTCGTCTCTCTACCTGACTAACATGTTGTCTGTTTCCCAGGGGAGTCGTCCTGACTAACATGTTGTCTGTTTCCCAGGGGAGTCGTCTCTCTCTGACTAACATGTTGTCTGTTTCCCAGGGAGTCGTCTCTCTCTCTGACTAACATGTTGTCTGTTTCCCAGGGGAGTCGTCTCTCTACCTGACTAACATGTTGTCTGTTTCCCAGGGAGTCGTCTCTCTACCTGACTAACATGTTGTCTGTTTCCCAGGGGAGTCGTCTCTCTCTGACTAACATGTTGTCTGTTTCCCAGGGAGTCGTCTCTCTCTCTGACTAACATGTTGTCTGTTTCCCAGGGAGTCTAACTAACATGTTGTCTGTTTCCCAGGGAGTCGTCTCTCTACCTGACTAACATGTTGTCTGTTTCCCAGGGGAGTCGTCTCTCTACCTGACTAACATGTTGTCTGTTTCCCAGGGGAGTCGTCTCTCTCTCTGACTAACATGTTGTCTGTTTCCCAGGGGAGTCGTCTCTCTCTCTACCTGACTAACATGTTGTCTGTTTCCCAGGGGAGTCGTCTCTCTACCTGACTAACATGTTGTCTGTTTCCCAGGGGAGTCGTCTCTCTCTCTGACTAACATGTTGTCTGTTTCCCAGGGGAGTCGTCTCTCTCTCTACCTGACTAACATGTTGTCTGTTTCCCAGGGGAGTCGTCTCTCTCTACCTGACTAACATGTTGTCTGTTTCCCAGGGGAGTCGTCTCTCTCTCTGACTAACATGTTGTCTGTTTCCCAGGGAGTCGTCTCTCTCTCTCTGACTAACATGTTGTCTGTTTCCCAGGGGAGTCGTCTCTCTCTACCTGACTAACATGTTGTCTGTTTCCCAGGGAGTCGTCTCTCTCTACCTGACTAACATGTTGTCTGTTTCCCAGGGAGTCGTCTCTCTCTCTACCTGACTAACATGTTGTCTGTTTCCCAGGGGAGTCTACTAACATGTTGTCTGTTTCCCAGGGGAGTCGTCTCTCTCTCTGACTAACATGTTGTCTGTTTCCCAGGGGAGTCGTCTCTCTCTCTACCTGACTAACATGTTGTCTGTTTCCCAGGGGAGTCGTCTCTCTCTCTGACTAACATGTTGTCTGTTTCCCAGGGAGTCGTCTCTCTCTCTACCTGACTAACATGTGGTCTGTTTCCCAGGGGAGTCGTCTCTCTACCTGACTAACATGTTGTCTGTTTCCCAGGGAGTCGTCTCTCTCTCTGACTAACATGTTGTCTGTTTCCCAGGGGAGTCGCCTCTCTACCTGACTAACATGTTGTCTGTTTCCCAGGGGAGTCGTCTCTCTCTACCTGACTAACATGTTGTCTGTTTCCCAGGGGAGTCGTCTCTCTCTACCTGACTAACATGTTGTCTGTTTCCCAGGGAGTCGTCTCTCTCTCTGACTAACATGTTGTCTGTTTCCCAGGGAGTCGTCTCTCTCTCTGACTAACATGTTGTCTGTTTCCCAGGGAGTCGTCTCTCTACCTGACTAACATGTTGTCTGTTTCCCAGGGGAGTCGTCTCTCTCTACCTGACTAACATGTGGTCTGTTTCCCAGGGAGTCGTCTCTCTACCTGACTAACATGTTGTCTGTTTCCCAGGGGAGTCGTCTCTCTCTACCTGACTAACATGTTGTCTGTTTCCCAGGGAGTCGTCTCTCTCTACCTGACTAACATGTTGTCTGTTTCCCAGGGAGTCGTCTCTCTCCTGACTAACATGTTGTCTGTTTCCCAGGGAGTCGTCTCTCTCTCTACCTGACTAACATGTTGTCTGTTTCCCAGGGAGTCGTCTCTCTCTACCTGACTAACATGTTGTCTGTTTCCCAGGGGAGTCGTCTCTCTCTCCTGACTAACATGTTGTCTGTTTCCCAGGGGAGTCGTCTCTCTACCTGACTAACATGTTCTGTTTCCCAGGGGAGTCGTCTCTCTCTCTCTGACTAACATGTTGTCTGTTTCCCAGGGAGTCGTCTCTCTACCTGACTAACATGTTGTCTGTTTCCCAGGGGAGTCGTCTCTCTCTACCTGACTAACATGTTGTCTGTTTCCCAGGGGAGTCGTCTCTCTCTCCTGACTAACATGTTGTCTGTTTCCCAGGGAGTCGTCTCTCTCTACCTGACTAACATGTTGTCTGTTTCCCAGGGAGTCGTCTCTCTACCTGACTAACATGTTGTCTGTTTCCCAGGGAGTCGTCTCTCTCTCTACCTGACTAACATGTTGTCTGTTTCCCAGGGAGTCGTCTCTCTCTCTGACTAACATGTTGTCTGTTTCCCAGGGAGTCGTCTCTCTACCTGACTAACATGTTGTCTGTTTCCCAGGGAGTCGTCTCTCTCTACCTGACTAACATGTTGTCTGTTTCCCAGGGAGTCGTCTCTCTACCTGACTAACATGTTGTCTGTTTCCCAGGGGAGTCGTCTCTCTACCTGACTAACATGTTGTCTGTTTCCCAGGGGAGTCGTCTCTCTACCTGACTAACATGTTGTCTGTTTCCCAGGGGAGTCGTCTCTCTCTCTCTGACTAACATGTTGTCTGTTTCCCAGGGGAGTCGTCTCTCTACCTGACTAACATGTTGTCTGTTTCCCAGGGGAGTCGTCTCTCTCTACCTGACTAACATGTTGTCTGTTTCCCAGGGGAGTCGTCTCTCTACCTGACTAACATGTTGTCTGTTTCCCAGGGGAGTCGTCTCTCTCTACCTGACTAACATGTTGTCTGTTTCCCAGGGAGTCGTCTCTCTCTCTCTGACTAACATGTTGTCTGTTTCCCAGGGAGTCTACTAACATGTTGTCTGTTTCCCAGGGAGTCGTCTCTCTCTACCTGACTAACATGTTGTCTGTTTCCCAGGGAGTCGTCTCTCTCCTGACTAACATGTTGTCTGTTTCCCAGGGAGTCGTCTCTCTCTACCTGACTAACATGTTGTCTGTTTCCCAGGGAGTCGTCTCTCTACCTGACTAACATGTTGTCTGTTTCCCAGGGGAGTCGTCTCTACCTGACTAACATGTTGTCTGTTTCCCAGGGGAGTCGTCTCTCTACCTGACTAACATGTTGTCTGTTTCCCAGGGAGTCGTCTCTCTACCTGACTAACATGTTGTCTGTTTCCCAGGGAGTCGTCTCTACCTGACTAACATGTTGTCTGTTTCCCAGGGGAGTCGTCTCTCTCTACCTGACTAACATGTTGTCTGTTTCCCAGGGGAGTCGTCTCTCTACCTGACTAACATGTTGTCTGTTTCCCAGGGGAGTCGTCTCTCTCTACCTGACTAACATGTTGTCTGTTTCCCAGGGGAGTCGTCTCTCTACCTGACTAACATGTTGTCTGTTTCCCAGGGGAGTCGTCTCTCTCTACCTGACTAACATGTTGTCTGTTTCCCAGGGGAGTCGTCTCTCTCTCTGACTAACATGTTGTCTGTTTCCCAGGGGAGTCGTCTCTCTACCTGACTAACATGTTGTCTGTTTCCCAGGGAGTCGTCTCTCTCTCCTGACTAACATGTTGTCTGTTTCCCAGGGAGTCGTCTCTCTCCTGACTAACATGTTGTCTGTTTCCCAGGGAGTCGTCTCTCTCTACCTGACTAACATGTTGTCTGTTTCCCAGGGGAGTCGTCTCTCTCTCTGACTAACATGTTGTCTGTTTCCCAGGGGAGTCGTCTCTACCTGACTAACATGTTGTCTGTTTCCCAGGGAGTCGTCTCTCTCCTGACTAACATGTGGTCTGTTTCCCAGGGAGTCGTCTCTCTCTACCTGACTAACATGTTGTCTGTTTCCCAGGGGAGTCGTCTCTCTCTACCTGACTAACATGTTGTCTGTTTCCCAGGGGAGTCGTCCTCTACCTGACTAACATGTTGTCTGTTTCCCAGGGAGTCTAAACATGTTGTCTGTTTCCCAGGGAGTCGTCTCTCTACCTGACTAACATGTTGTCTGTTTCCCAGGGAGTCGTCTCTCTACCTGACTAACATGTTGTCTGTTTCCCAGGGAGTCGTCTCCTCTCTGACTAACATGTTGTCTGTTTCCCAGGGAGTCGTCTCTCTCTACCTGACTAACATGTTGTCTGTTTCCCAGGGGAGTCGTCTCTCTCTACCTGACTAACATGTTGTCTGTTTCCCAGGGGTCGTCTCTCTCTACCTGACTAACATGTTGTCTGTTTCCCAGGGGAGTCGTCTCTCTACCTGACTAACATGTTGTCTGTTTCCCAGGGAGTCGTCTCTCTCTACCTGACTAACATGTTGTCTGTTTCCCAGGGGAGTCGTCTCTCTCTACCTGACTAACATGTTGTCTGTTTCCCAGGGGAGTCGTCTCTCTACCTGACTAACATGTTGTCTGTTTCCCAGGGAGTCGTCTCTCTCCTGACTAACATGTTGTCTGTTTCCCAGGGAGTCGTCTCTCTACCTGACTAACATGTTGTCTGTTTCCCAGGGAGTCGTCTCTCTCTCTGACTAACATGTTGTCTGTTTCCCAGGGGAGTCGTCTCCTCTCTGACTAACATGTTGTCTGTTTCCCAGGGAGTCGTCTCTCTCTACCTGACTAACATGTTGTCTGTTTCCCAGGGGAGTCGTCTCTACCTGACTAACATGTTGTCTGTTTCCCAGGGGAGTCGTCTCTCTCTCTGACTAACATGTTGTCTGTTTCCCAGGGGAGTCGTCTCTCTCTACCTGACTAACATGTTGTCTGTTTCCCAGGGAGTCGTCTCTCTACCTGACTAACATGTTGTCTGTTTCCCAGGGAGTCGTCTCTCTCTCTGACTAACATGTTGTCTGTTTCCCAGGGGAGTCGTCTCTCTACCTGACTAACATGTTGTCTGTTTCCCAGGGAGTCGTCTCTCTCTACCTGACTAACATGTTGTCTGTTTCCCAGGGGAGTCGCCTCTCTACCTGACTAACATGTTGTCTGTTTCCAGGTCGTCTCTCTCTCTGACTAACATGTTGTCTGTTTCCCAGGGGAGTCGTCTCTCTACCTGACTAACATGTTGTCTGTTTCCCAGGGAGTCGTCTCTCTCTACCTGACTAACATGTTGTCTGTTTCCCAGGGAGTCGTCTCTCTCTACCTGACTAACATGTTGTCTGTTTCCCAGGGGAGTCGTCTCTCTCTCTGACTAACATGTTGTCTGTTTCCCAGGGAGTCGTCTCTCTCTCTGACTAACATGTTGTCTGTTTCCCAGGGAGTCGTCTCTCTCTACCTGACTAACATGTTGTCTGTTTCCCAGGGGAGTCGTCTCTCTACCTGACTAACATGTGGTCTGTTTCCCAGGGAGTCGTCTCTCTACCTGACTAACATGTTGTCTGTTTCCCAGGGAGTCGTCTCTCTACCTGACTAACATGTTGTCTGTTTCCCAGGGGAGTCGTCTCTCTCTCTCTGACTAACATGTTGTCTGTTTCCCAGGGAGTCGTCTCTCTCTCTCTGACTAACATGTTGTCTGTTTCCCAGGGGAGTCGTCTCTCTCTCTACCTGACTAACATGTTGTCTGTTTCCCAGGGAGTCGTCTCTCTCTCTGACTAACATGTTGTCTGTTTCCCAGGGGAGTCGTCTCTCTACCTGACTAACATGTTGTCTGTTTCCCAGGGAGTCGTCTCTCTCTCTACCTGACTAACATGTTGTCTGTTTCCCAGGGAGTCGTCTCTCTCTCTGACTAACATGTTGTCTGTTTCCCAGGGAGTCGTCTCTCTCTACCTGACTAACATGTTGTCTGTTTCCCAGGGAGTCGTCTCTCTACCTGACTAACATGTTGTCTGTTTCCCAGGGGAGTCGTCTCTCTCTACCTGACTAACATGTTGTCTGTTTCCCAGGGAGTCGTCTCTCTCTGACTAACATGTTGTCTGTTTCCCAGGGAGTCGTCTCTCTCTACCTGACTAACATGTTGTCTGTTTCCCAGGGAGTCGTCTCTCTACCTGACTAACATGTTGTCTGTTTCCCAGGGAGTCGTCTCTCTACCTGACTAACATGTTGTCTGTTTCCCAGGGGAGTCGTCTCTCTCTCTGACTAACATGTTGTCTGTTTCCCAGGGAGTCGTCTCTCTCTACCTGACTAACATGTTGTCTGTTTCCCA
Source organism: Oncorhynchus keta (assembly GCF_023373465.1). Lineage (NCBI taxonomy): Eukaryota > Metazoa > Chordata > Actinopteri > Salmoniformes > Salmonidae > Oncorhynchus > Oncorhynchus keta. Next base: position 107,471 of record NW_026278124.1, on the reverse strand, counting down.
GGGGAGTCGTCTCTCTCTACCTGACTAACATGTTGTCTGTTTCCCCAGGGAGTCGTCTCTCTACCTGACTAACATGTTGTCTGTTTCCCAGGGAGTCGTCTCTCTCTACCTGACTAACATGTTGTCTGTTTCCCAGGGAGTCGTCTCTCTACCTGACTAACATGTTGTCTGTTTCCCAGGGAGTCGTCTCTCTCTACCTGACTAACATGTTGTCTGTTTCCCAGGGGAGTCGTCTCTCTCTACCTGACTAACATGTTGTCTGTTTCCCAGGTCGTCTCTCTGCCTGACTAACATGTTGTCTGTTTCCCAGGGAGTCGTCTCTCTCTACCTGACTAACATGTTGTCTGTTTCCCAGGGGAGTCGTCTCTCTCTCTGACTAACATGTTGTCTGTTTCCCAGGGGAGTCGTCTCTCTCTACCTGACTAACATGTTGTCTGTTTCCCAGGGGAGTCGTCTCTCTCTACCTGACTAACATGTTGTCTGTTTCCCAGGGGAGGCGTCTACAGAGAATGATGCGTCCCAGAACACAGATCTAACATACAGGGAAAAGGTACCTCCATTCATTTCTGTTAAAAATAGAACCCGGAACGTTCTAGAGTTCCGTCAGACTTGAACATCTCCCCTCCCCTTAGTCTCTAGTTCCAGGGATTAGAGTGTTTACTTCCTGTCAGGTTTAAGTGTTGTTTTACTAAATCCACAGCGGGCTTCATTATAATCTGTATTTGATCACATCAATCATCAGAATGAATACCTGCCCCCCACAGGTGGACTCTCTGATCGAGGCGTTTGGTACCAACAAGCAGAAGAGAGCTCTGACCTCCAGGAGACTGAACCAGGTGGGCAGTGAGACCCTGCAGAGCGCTGTAGCAAAGGCTGCCCACACCATCATAGACCAGAAGGGCCTGGAAGGTACCTACACACACGCGCACACACACACACCTGTATACCTACACACACCTGTATACCTACACACACACCTGTAGATCTACCTACACACACACCTGTAGATCTACCTACACACACACCTGTAGATCTACCTACACACACACACCTGTATACCTACCTACACACACACACCTGTATACCTACGCACGCACGCACGCACACACACACACACACACACACACACCTGTATACCTACACACCTGTATACCTACACACCTGTATACCTACACACCTGTATACCTACACACCTGTATACCTACACACCTGTATACCTACCTACACACACACCTGTATACCTACACACCTGTATACCTACACACCTGTATACCTACACACCTGTATACCTACACACACCTGTATACCTACACACCTGTATACCTACACACACCTGTATACCTACACACACCTGTATACCTACACACACCTGTATACCTACACACACCTGTATACCTACACACCTGTATACCTACACACCTGTATACCTACACACCTGTATACCTACCTACACACACACCTGTATACCTACACACCTGTATACCTACACACCTGTATACCTACACACCTGTATACCTACACACCTACACACCTGTATACCTACACACCTGTATACCTACCTACACACACACACCTGTATACCTACCTACACACACACCTGTATACCTACACACACACACCTGTATACCTACACACACACCTGTATACCTACACACACACCTGTATACCTACACACACACACCTGTATACCTACACACACACCTGTATACCTACCTACACACCTGTATACCTACCTACACACCTGTATACCTACCTACACACCTGTATACCTACCTACACACCTGTATACCTACCTACACACCTGTATACCTACACACACACCTGTATACCTACACACACACCTGTAGATCTACCTACACACACACCTGTAGATCTACCTACACACACACCTGTAGATCTACCTACACACACACACCTGTAGATCTACCTACACACACACACCTGTATACCTACGCACGCACGCACGCACGCACACACACACACACACACCTGTATACCTACACACCTGTATACCTACCTACACACACACCTGTATACCTACACACCTGTATACCTACACACCTGTATACCTACACACCTGTATACCTACACACCTGTATACCTACACACCTGTATACCTACACACCTGTATACCTACACACACACCTGTATACCTACACACCTGTATACCTACACACCTGTATACCTACACACCTGTATACCTACCTACACACACACCTGTATACCTACACACCTGTATACCTACACACCTGTATACCTACACACCTGTATACCTACACACCTGTATACCTACACACCTGTATACCTACACACCTGTATACCTACACACCTGTATACCTACACACCTGTATACCTACACACCTGTATACCTACACACCTGTATACCTACACACCTGTATACCTACACACCTGTATACCTACACACCTGTATACCTACACACCTGTATACCTACACACCTGTATACCTACACACCTGTATACCTACACACCTGTATACCTACACACCTGTATACCTACACACCTGTATACCTACACACCTGTATACCTACCTACACACACACCTGTATACCTACACACCTGTATACCTACCTACACACACACACCTGTATACCTACCTACACACACACACCTGTATACCTACCTACACACACACCTGTATACCTACACACACACCTGTATACCTACACACACACCTGTATACCTACACACACACCTGTATACCTACACACACACCTGTATACCTACACACACACCTGTATACCTACACACACACCTGTATACCTACCTACACACCTGTATACCTACCTACACACCTGTATACCTACCTACACACCTGTATACCTACCTACACACCTGTATACCTACCTACACACCTGTATACCTACCTACACACCTGTATACCTACCTACACACACACCTGTATACCTACCTACACACACACCTGTATACCTACCTACACACCTGTATACCTACACACCTGTATACCTACACACCTGTATACCTACAGTACATTTGTGAAGTATTCAGACCTCTTCTCTTTCTCCACATTTTGTTAAGTTACAGCCTTTTTTATCCTCAAATCGACACACAATACCCCTTAATGACATCACAATACCCCTTAATGACATCACAATACCCCTTAATGACATCACAATACCCCTTAATGACATCACAATACCCCTTAATGACATCACAATACCCCTTAATGACATCACAATACCCCTTAATGACATCACAATACCCCTTAATGACATCACAATACATTACATTTACATTTAAGTCATTTAGCAGACGCTCCACCTTATGACAACCAGTGGAACAGCCACTTGCATCTAAATCTTGTTGGGGGAGAAGGGGGGGGGGGGGTGAGAAGGATTACTTACCCTTACTTACCCTATCCTAGGTATTCCTTGAAGAGGTGGGGTTTCAGGTGTCTCCGGAAGGTGGTGATTGACTCCGCTGTCCTGGCGTCGTGAGGGAGTTTGTTCCACCATTGGGGGGCCAGAGCAGCGAACAGTTTTGACTGGGCTGAGCGGGAACTGTACTTCCTCAGTGGTAGGGAGGCGAGCAGGCCAGAGGTGGATGAACGCAGTGCCCTTGTTTGGGTGTAGGGCCTGATCAGAGCCTGGAGGTACTGAGGTGCCGTTCCCCTCACAGCTCCGTAGGCAAGCACCATGGTCTTGTAGCGGATGCAAGCTTCAACTGGAAGCCAGTGGAGAGAGCGGAGGAGCGGGGTGACGTGAGAGAACTTGGGAAGGTTGAACACCAGACGGGCTGCGGCGTTCTGGATGAGTTGTAGGGGTTTAATGGCACAGGCAGGGAGCCCAGCCAACAGCGAGTTGCAGTAATCAAGACGGGAGATGACAAGTGCCTGGATTAGGACCTGCGCCGCTTCCTGTGTGAGGCAGGGTCGTACTCTGCGGAAGTTGTAGAGCATGAACCTACAGGAACGGGACACCGCCTTGATGTTAGTTGAGAACGTCAGGGTGTTGTCCAGGATCACGCCAAGGTTCTTAGCGCTCTGGGAGGAGGACACAATGGAGTTGTCAACCGTGATGGCGAGATCATGGAACGGGCAGTCCTTCCCCGGGAGGAAGAGGAGCTCCGTCTTGCTGAGGTTCAGCTTGAGGTGGTGATCCGTCATCCACACTGATATGTCTGCCAGACATGCAGAGATGCGATTCGCCACCTGGTCATCAGAAGGGGGAAAGGAGAAGATTAATTGTGTGTCGTCTGCATAGCAATGATAGGAGAGACCATGTGAGGTTATGACAGAGCCAAGTGACTTGGTGTATAGCGAGAATAAGAGAGGGCCTAGAACAGAGCCCTGGGGGACACCAGTGGTGAGAGCGCGTGGTGAGGAGACAGATTCTCGCCACGCCACCTGGTAGGAGCGACCTGTCAGGTAGGACGCAATCCAAGCGTGGGCCGCGCCGGAGATGCCCAACTCGGAGAGGGTGGAGAGGAGGATCTGATGGTTCACAGTATCGAAGGCAGCCGATAGGTCTAGAAGGATGAGAGCAGAGGAGAGAGAGTTAGCTTTAGCAGTGCGGAGCGCCTCCGTGATACAGAGAAGAGCAGTCTCAGTTGAATGACTAGTCTTGAAACCTGACTGATTTGGATCAAGAAGGTCATTCTGAGAGAGATAGCGGTAGAGCTGGCCAAGGACGGCACGCTCAAGAGTTTTGGAGAGAAAAGAGAGAAGGGATACTGGTCTGTAGTTGTTGACATCGGAGGGATCGAGTGTAGGTTTTTTCAGAAGGGGTGCAACTCTCGCTCTCTTGAAGACGGGAGGGACGTAGCCAGCGGTCAGGGATGAGTTGATGAGCGAGGTGAGGTAAGGGAGAAGGTCTCCGGAAATGGTCTGGAGAAGAGAGGAGGGGATAGGGTCAAGCGGGCAGGTTGTTGGGCGGCCGGCCGTCACAAGACGCGAGATTTCATCTGGAGAGAGAGGGGAGAAAGAGGTCAGAGCATAGGGTAGGGCAGTGTGAGCAGAACCAGCGGTGTCGTTTGACTTAGCAAACGAGGATCGGATGTCATCGACCTTCTTTTCAAAATGGTTGACGAAGTCATCTGCAGAGAGGGAGGAGGGGGGGGGGATTCAGGAGGGAGGAGAAGGTGGCAAAGAGCTTCCTAGGGTTAGAGGCAGATGCTTGGAATTTAGAATGGTAGAAAGTGGCTTTAGCAGCAGAGACAGAGGAGGAAAATGTAGAGAGGAGGGAGTGAAAGGATGCCAGGTCCGCAGGGAGGCGAGTTTTCCTCCATTTCCGCTCGGCTGCCCGGAGCCCTGTTCTGTGAGCTCGCAATGAGTCGTCGAGCCACGGAGCGGGAGGGGAGGACCGAGCCGGCCTGGAGGATAGGGGACATAGAGAGTCAAAGGATGCAGTAAGGGAGGAGAGGAGGGTTGAGGAGGCATAATCAGGAGATAGGTTGGAGAAAGTTTGAGCAGAGGGAAGAGATGATAGGATGGAAGAGGAGAGAGTAGCGGGGAGAGAGAGCGAAGGTTGGGACGGCGCGATACCATCCGAGTAGGGGCAGTGTGGGAAGTGTTGATGAGAGCGAGAGGGAAAAGGATACAAGGTAGTGGTCGGAGACTTGGAGGGGAGTTGCAATGAGGTTAGTGGAAGAACAGCATCTAGTAAAGATGAGGTCAAGCGTATTGCCTGCCTTGTGAGTAGGGGGAAGGTGAGAGGGTGAGGTCAAAAGAGGAGAGGAGTGGAAAGAAGGAGGCAGAGAGGAATGAGTCAAAGGTAGACGTGGGGAGGTTAAAGTCGCCCAGAACTGTGAGAGGTGAGCCGTCCTCAGGAAAGGAGCTTATCAAGGCATCAAGCTCATTGATGAACTCTCCGAGGGAACCTGGAGGGCGATAAATGATAAGGATGTTAAGCTTGAAAGGGCTGGTAACTGTGACAGCATGGAATTCAAAGGAGGCAATAGACAGATGGGTAAGGGGAGAAAGAGAGAAAGACCACTTGGGAGAGATGAGGATCCCGGTGCCACCACCCCGCTGACCAGAAGCTCTCGGGGTGTGCGAGAACACGTGGGCGGACGAGGAGAGAGCAGTAGTAGTAGCAGTGTTATCTGTGGTGATCCATGTTTCCGTCAGTGCCAAGAAGTCAAGGGACTGGAGGGAGGCATAGGCTGAGATGAACTCTGCCTTGTTGGCCGCAGATCGGCAGTTCCAGAGGCTACCGGAGACCTGGAACTCCACGTGGGTCGTACGCGCTGGGACCACCAGATTAGGGTGGTCGCGGCCACGCGGTGTGGAGCGTTTGTATGGTCTGTGCAGAGAGGAGAGAACAGGGATAGACAGACACATAGTTGACAGGCTACAGAAAAGGCTACGCTAATGCAAGGAAATTGGAATGACAAGTGGACTACACGTCTCGAATGTTCAGAAAGTTAAGCTTACGTAGCAAGAATCTTATTGACTAAAATGATTAAAATGATACAGTACTGCTAAAGTAGGCTAGCTGGCAGTAGCTGCGTTGTTGGCACTACACTAATCAAGTCGTTCCGTTGAGTGTAATAATTTCTACAGTGCTGCTATTCGGGGCTAGCTGGCTAGCTAGCAGTGTTGTTTACGTTACGTTGAGTTAAAAGAACGACAATAGCTGGCTAGCTAACCTAGGAAATCGGTCTAGACTACACAATTATCTTTGAAACAAAGACGGCTATGTAGCTAGCTATGTAGCTAGCTACGATCAAACAAATCAAACCGTTGTACTGTAATGAAATGAAAATGTGATACTCCCTGACCGGTGATTGAATTCGAATCAGTAGACGTGTGGTGACGTTGGCTAGCTGTTAGCTGTTGGCTAGCTAGCAGAGTCTCCTACGTTAAGGACGACAAATAGCTGGCTAGCGAACCTCAGTGAATTAAGATAATCACTCCAAGGCTACACACACTAAACTACACAATTATCTTGGAAACAAAGACAGCTATGTAGCTAGCTAACACTGAACTAATCAAGTCGTACAGTTGAGTGAATAGCACTACAGTGATGCTAATCTGTGTGCGTTAGCTAGCGTTGCTAGCTCCTGGGCGAATAGCAGTGAAGGCTACGTTAGGGCGACGAAATACGAAATACGATAATTATGCAATTATCTCTGATACAAGGACGGCTATGTAGCTAGCTAAGAAGAATTGCTAAGATTATGTAGCTAGCTAACAGTAAACTAATCAAGTCGTACAGTTGAGTGAATAGCACTACAGTGATGCTAATCTGTGTGCGTTAGCTAGCTCCTGGGCGAATAGCAGTGAAGGCTACGTTAGGGCGACGAAATACGATAATTATGCAATTATCTCTGATACAAGGACGGCTATGTAGCTAGCTAAGAAGAATTGCTAAGATTAGACAAATCAACCGTTGTACTATAATGAAATGTAATGAAAAAGTTATACAACCTGCAGAGCGAAGTGCGAATGCGACCGACCCCTTAATGACATCACAATACCCCTTAATGACATCACAATACCCCTTAATGACATCACAATACCCCTTAATGACATCACAATAACCCTTAATGACATCACAATACCCCTTAATGACATCACAATACCCCTTAATGACATCACAATACCCCTTAATGACATCACAATAACCCTTAATGACATCACAATACCCCTTAATGACATCACAATACCCCTTAATGACATCACAATACCCCTTAATGACATCACAATACCCCTTAATGACATCACAATACCCCTTAATGACATCACAATAACCCTTAATGACAAAGCGAAAATGGGTTTAGAAATGTTTGCATATTTATTAAAAATAAACCGAAATAAGTATTGACTCTGAATTGAGTTCAGGTGGGTCCTGTTTCCATTGATCATCCTTGAGATGTTTCTACAACATGGAGTCCACCTGTGGTAAATTCAATTGATTGGACATGATTTGAAAAGGCACACAGTTAACAGTGCAGGTCAGAGCAAAAACCAAGCCAAGAGGTCAAAGGAATTGTCCGTAGAGCTCCGAGACAGGATTGTGTCGAGGCACAGATCTGAGGAAGGGTACCAAAACATTTCTGCAGCATTGAAGGTCCCCAAGAACACAGTGGCCTCCATCATTCTGAAATGGAAGAAGTTTGGAACCACCAAGACTCTTCCTAGAGCTGGACGCCCGGCCAAACTGACCAATCGGGGGAGAAGAACCCAATGGTCACTCTGACAGAGTTCCTCTGTGGAGATGAGAGAACCTTCCAGAAGGATAACCATCTCTGCAGCACTCCACCAATCAGGCCCTTTATGGTAGAGAGGCCAGACTGAAGCCACTCCTCAGTAAAAGGCACATGACGGCCCGCTTGGAGTTTGTCAAAAGGCAACTAAAGACTCTAGATGAAACAAGATGTTCTGGTCTGATGAAACCAAGATTGAACTCTTTGGCCTGAATGTCAAGCGTCACGTATGGAGGAAACCTGGCACCATCCTTACGGTGAAGCATGGTGGTGGCAGCGTCATGCTGTGAGGATGTTTCTCAGCGGACTGGGAGACTAGGCAGGATCGAGGGGAAAGATGAACGGAGCGAAGCACAGATCCTTGATGAAAACCTGCTACTTGGTATTATGGGGTTATTGTGATGTCATTATGGTGAGAGGGGAAAAAACAATTGAATCCATTTTAGAATTAAGGCTGTAATGTAACAAAATGTGGAATAAGTCAAGGGGTCTGAATACTTTCTGAAGGACACAGTCAGACCAGAAGACGTACACACACACACACCTGTACAGTAACACACACACACACACACACACACACACACACACACACACCTGTACAGTAACACACACACACACACACACACACACACCTGTACAGTAACACACACACACACACACACACACCTGTACAGTAACACACACACACACACACACACACACACACACACACACACACACACACACACACACACACCTGTACAGTAACACACACACACACACACCTGTACAGTAACACACACACACACACCTGTACAGTAACACACACACACACACACACACACACACACACACACACACCTGTACAGTAACACACACACACACACACACACACACACACCTGTACAGTAACACACACACACACACACACACACACACACACACACACACACACACACACACACCTGTACAGTAACACACACACACACACACACACACACCTGTACAGTAACACACACACACACACACACACACACACACACACACACACACACACACACACACACACACCTGTACAGTAACACACACACACACACACCTGTACAGTAACACACACACACACACACCTGTACAGTAACACACACACACACACACCTGTACAGTAACACACACACACACACACCTGTACAGTAACACACACACACACACACCTGTACAGTAACACACACACCTGTACAGTAACACACACACACACACACCTGTACAGTAACACACACACACACACACCTGTACAGTAACACACACACACACACCTGTACAGTAACACAGTGAATGTTCCTCTAGTCCTTCAGCAGGAGGTTGTCCAGGCAGAGTCCCAGTCTGAAGTGTCTCAGTAACACAGTGAATGTTCCTCTAGTCCTTCAGCAGGAGGTTGTCCAGGCAGAGTCCCAGTCTGAAGTGTCTCAGTAACACAGTGAATGTTCCTCTAGTCCTTCAGCAGGAGGTTGTCCAGGCAGAGTCCCAGTCTGAAGTGTCTCAGTAACACAGTGAATGTTCCTCTAGTCCTTCAGCAGGAGGTTGTCCAGGCAGAGTCCCAGTCTGAAGTGTCTCAGTAACACAGTGAATGTTCCTCTAGTCCTTCAGCAGGAGGTTGTCCAGGCAGAGTCCCAGTCTGAAGTGTCTCAGTAACACAGTGAATGTTTCTCTAGTCCTTCAGCAGGAGGTTGTCCAGGCAGAGTCCCAGTCTGAAGTGTCTCAGTAACACAGTGAATGTTCCTCTAGTCCTTCAGCAGGAGGTTGTCCAGGCAGAGTCCCAGTCTGAAGTGTCTCAGTAACACAGTGAATGTTCCTCTAGTCCTTCAGCAGGAGGTTGTCCAGGCAGAGTCCCAGTCTGAAGTGTCTCAGTAACACACAGTGAATGTTCCTCTAGTCCTTCAGCAGGAGGTTGTCCAGGCAGAGTCCCAGTCTGAAGTTTCTCATTATCTTCCTCCCTGCTTCCCCGACGCCGACACACCTCAACACGTCTACCTGTTTGACGACAGTATCCTTCACCTGGACTGTGTGTGACCAGGTTAATGTGTGTGTGTGTGACCAGGTTAATGTGTGTGACCAGGTTAATGTGTGTGACCAGGTTAATGTGTGACCAGGTTAATGTGTGTGACCAGGTTAATGTGTGTGTGTGTGTGTGTGTGTGTGTGAGAGACCAGGTTAATGGGTGTGTGTGACCAGGTTAATGTGTGACCAGGTTAATGTGTGTGACCAGGTTAATGTGTGTGACCAGGTTAATGTGTGTGTGTGTGTGTGTGTGTGTGACCAGGTTAACGTGCGTGTGACCAGGTTAACGTGCGTGTGACCAGGTTAACGTGCGTGTGACCAGGTTAATGTGTGTGTGACCAGGTTAATGTGTGTGACCAGGTTAATGTGTGTGTGTGTGACCAGGTTAATGTGTGTGTGTGTGACCAGGTTAATGTGTGTGTGTGTGTGTGTGTGTGTGACCAGGTTAATGTGTGTGTGTGACCAGGTTAATGTGTGTGTGACCAGGTTAATGTGTGTGTGTGTGTGTGTGTGTGTGTGTGTGTGTGTGTGTGTGTGTGTGTGTGTGTGTGTGTGTGTGTGACCAGGTTAATGTGTGTGTGTGTGTGACCAGGTTAATGTGTGTGTGTGTGTGACCAGGTTAATGTGTGTGTGTGTGTGACCAGGTTAATGTTTGTGTGTGTGACCAGGTTAATGTTTGTGTGTGTGACCAGGTTAATGTGTGTGTGTGTGACCAGGTTAATGTGTGTGTGTGTGACCAGGTTAATGTGTGTGTGTGTGACCAGGTTAACGTGTGTGTGTGTGACCAGGTTAACGTGTGACCAGGTTAATGTGTGTGTCTGACCAGGTTAACGTGTGACCAGGTTAACGTGTGTGTGACCAGGTTAACGTGTGTGTGACCAGGTTAACGTGTGTGTGACCAGGTTAACGTGTGTGTGACCAGGTTAACATGTGTGTGTGACCAGGTTAACGTGTGTGTGTGTGTGACCAGGTTAATGTGTGTGTGTGTGTGTGTGTGTGACCAGGTTAATGTGTGACCAGGTTAATGTGTGTGTGTGTGTGACCAGGTTAATGTGTGACCAGGTTCATGTGTGACCAGGTTAATGTGTCACCAGGTTCATGTGTGACCAGGTTAATGTGTGACCAGGTTCATGTGTGACCAGGTTAATGTGTGTGACCAGGTTAATGTGTCACCAGGTTAATGTGTCACCAGGTTAATGTGTCACCAGGTTAATGTGTCACCAGGTTAATGTGTCACCAGGTTAATGTGTCACCAGGTTAATGTGTGACCAGGTTAATGTGTCACCAGGTTAATGTGTGACCAGGTTAACGTGTGTGTGACCAGGTTAACGTGTGTGTGACCAGGTTAACGTGTGTGTGACCAGGTTAATGTGTCACCAGGTTAATGTGTGACCAGGTTAATGTGTCACCAGGTTAATGTGTCACCAGGTTAATGTGTCACCAGGTTAATGTGTCACCAGGTTAATGTGTCACCAGGTTAATGTGTGACCAGGTTAACGTGTGACCAGGTTAACGTGTGTGTGACCAGGTTAACGTGTGTGTGACCAGGTTAACGTGTGTGTGACCAGGTTAACATGTGTGTGTGACCAGGTTAACATGTGTGTGTGTGTGTGACCAGGTTAATGTGTGTGTGTGTGTGTGACCAGGTTAATGTGTGACCAGGTTAATGTGTGTGTGTGTGACCAGGTTCATGTGTCACCAGGTTCATGTGTCACCAGGTTAATGTGTGTGTGTGACCAGGTTAATGTGTGACCAGGTTAATGTGTGTGACCAGGTTAATGTGTGACCAGGTTAATGTGTGTGTGTGTGACCAGGTTAATGTGTGACCAGGTTCATGTGTGACCAGGTTAATGTGTCACCAGGTTAATGTGTGTGACCAGGTTAATGTGTCACCAGGTTAATGTGTGTGACCAGGTTAATGTGTGTGTGTCACCAGGTTAATGTGTGACCAGGTTAATGTGTGACCAGGTTAATGTGTCACCAGGTTAATGTGTGTGTGTGACCAGGTTAATGTGTGTGACCAGGTTAATGTGTGACCAGGTTAATGTGTGACCAGGTTAATGTGTGTGTGTGTGACCAGGTTAATGTGTGTGACCAGGTTCATGTGTGTGTGTGTGACCAGGTTAATGTGTGTGTGTGTGACCAGGTTAATGTGTCACCAGGTTAATGTGTGTGTGTCACCAGGTTAATGTGTGACCAGGTTAATGTGTGACCAGGTTAATGTGTCACCAGGTTAATGTGTGTGTGTGTGACCAGGTTAATGTGTGTGACCAGGTTCATGTGTGTGACCAGGTTAATGTGTGACCAGGTTAATGTGTGACCAGGTTAATGTGTGTGTGTGTGACCAGGTTAATGTGTGTGACCAGGTTCATGTGTGTGACCAGGTTAATGTGTGACCAGGTTAATGTGTGACCAGGTTAATGTGTGTGTGTGTGACCAGGTTAATGTGTGTGACCAGGTTCATGTGTGTGACCAGGTTAATGTGTGACCAGGTTAATGTGTGACCAGGTTAATGTGTGTGTGTGTGACCAGGTTAATGTGTGTGACCAGGTTCATGTGTGTGTGTGTGACCAGGTTAATGTGTGTGTGTGTGACCAGGTTAATGTGTGTGTGTGACCAGGTTAATGTGTGTGACCAGGTTCATGTGTGTGTGTGTGACCAGGTTAATGTGTGTGACCAGGTTAACGTGTGTGTGTGACCAGGTTAATGTGTGTGTGTCCTTACCTGAGTCCCAGTCCTGTCTCCGGTGGAGTACGATGTCCTGGATGCTGCTGGCTCCAAGATGGCCGCCCTGACCCCAGAGGAACTACAGAACTTAACAGATGAAGGGTCGGACTACAACACTGATACTGTTGTTGACGTTGTTGTTGTGGTGTTGTGTTGTTGACGTTGTGTTGGCGTTGTTGTTGTGTTGTTGACGTTGTTGTTGTGGTGTTGACGTTGTTGTTGATGATGTGTTGTTGTTGTTGACGTTGTTGTTCCAGGTGTCAGAGCGTGGTGAGTCAGTTGGAGAGCCTGCCCAGAGAGGGCGTGGCCAGAGAGAGACATGCCCGCTGTGCCTTCTACCTCCTCCTGCTGCTCAAACTGGCACGGCAGAAAAACATGACTCGCAAGTGTGAGTGTGTGGTGTGTGTGTGTGTGTGTGTGTGTGTGTGTGTGTGTGTGTGTGTGTGTGTGTGTGTGTGTGTGTGTGTGTGTGTGTGTACGAGAAGCAAGTGTTGCCTTTTTAAAAAGTAATCGTCGTTTGAGCCTGTAGTGTTCACCGAGAACATCATCTCTAATCTCTCGTATCATTAAGGGTTGTGTTAATGTTGTTTTCTAGTCGGGCAGGAGGAGGGCTGCCCTCGTATCATTAAGGGTTGTGTTAATGTTTTCTAGTCGGGCAGGAGGAGGGCTGTCCTCGTATCATTAAGGGTTGTGTTAATGTTTTCTAGTCGGGCAGGAGGAGGGCTGCCCTCGTATCATTAAGGGTTGTGTTAATGTTTTCTAGTCGGGCAGGAGGAGGGCTGCCCTATCATTAAGGGTTGTGTTAATGTTTTCTAGTCGGGCAGGAGGAGGGCTGCCCTATCATTAAGGGTTGTGTTAATGTTTTCTAGTCGGGCAGGAGGAGGGCTGCCCTCGTATCATTAAGGGTTGTGTTAATGTTTTCTAGTCGGGCAGGAGGAGGGCTGCCCTCGTATCATTAAGGGTTGTGTTAATGTTGTTTTCTAGTCGGGCAGGAGGAGGGCTGTCCTCGTATCATTAAGGGTTGTGTTAATGTTTTCTAGTCGGGCAGGAGGAGGGCTGCCCTCGTATCATTAAGGGTTGTGTTAATGTTGTTTTCTAGTCGGGCAGGAGGAGGGCTGCCCTCGTATCATTAAGGGTTGTGTTAATGTTTTCTAGTCGGGCAGGAGGAGGGCTGCCCTCGTATCATTAAGGGTTGTGTTAATGTTTTCTAGTCGGGCAGGAGGAGGGCTGTCCTCGTATCATTAAGGGTTGTGTTAATGTTTTCTAGTCGGGCAGGAGGAGGGCTGCCCTCGTATCATTAAGGGTTGTGTTAATGTTTTCTAGTCGGGCAGGAGGAGGGCTGCCCTATCATTAAGGGTTGTGTTAATGTTTTCTAGTCGGGCAGGAGGAGGGCTGCCCTATCATTAAGGGTTGTGTTAATGTTTTCTAGTCGGGCAGGAGGAGGGCTGCCCTCGTATCATTAAGGGTTGTGTTAATGTTTTCTAGTCGGGCAGGAGGAGGGCTGCCCTCGTATCATTAAGGGTTGTGTTAATGTTGTTTTCTAGTCGGGCAGGAGGAGGGCTGTCCTCGTATCATTAAGGGTTGTGTTAATGTTTTCTAGTCGGGCAGGAGGAGGGCTGCCCTCGTATCATTAAGGGTTGTGTTAATGTTGTTTTCTAGTCGGGCAGGAGGAGGGCTGCCCTCGTATCATTAAGGGTTGTGTTAATGTTTTCTAGTCGGGCAGGAGGAGGGCTGCCCTCGTATCATTAAGGGTTGTGTTAATGTTTTCTAGTCGGGCAGGAGGAGGGCTGCCCTCGTATCATTAAGGGTTGTGTTAATGTTTTCTAGTCGGTGCAGGAGGAGGGCTGCCCTCGTATCATTAAGGGTTGTGTTAATGTTTTCTAGTCGGGCAGGAGGAGGGCTGCCCTATCATTAAGGGTTGTGTTAATGTTTTCTAGTCGGGCAGGAGGAGGGCTGCCCTATCATTAAGGGTTGTGTTAATGTTTTCTAGTCGGGCAGGAGGAGGGCTGCCCTCGTATCATTAAGGGTTGTGTTAATGTTTTCTAGTCGGGCAGGAGGAGGGCTGCCCTCGTATCATTAAGGGTTGTGTTAATGTTTTCTAGTCGGGCAGGAGGAGGGCTGCCCTCGTATCATCCACATCAAGCTGAAGAGGACCTTCACCGTGGAGACCTTCAATCACGGCAGGTAGCTGTCCACTCGCTGGCACCCTCGCACCCTACATAGTGCACTAGACCCGGGCCCTTAGATCGTCTGCTTTTCATATAGCACCCTACATAGTGCACTAGACCCGGGCCCTTAGATCGTCTGCTTTTCAAATAGCACCCTACATAGTGCACTAGACCCTTAGATCGTCTGCTTTTCATATAGCACCCTACATAGTGCACTAGACCCGGGCCCTTAGATCGTCTGCTTTTCAAATAGCACCCTACATAGTGCACTAGACCCTTAGATCGTCTGCATTTCATATAGCACCCTACATAGTGCACTAGACCCTTAGATCGTCTGCATTTCATATAGCACCCTACATAGTGCACTAGACCCTTAGATCGTCTGCATTTCATATAGCACCCTACATAGTGCACTAGACCCTTAGATCGTCTGCTTTTCATATAGCACCCTACATAGTGCACTAGACCTGGGCCCTTAGATCGTCTGCTTTTCATATAGCACCCTACATAGTGCACTAGACCCGGGCCCTTAGATCGTCTGCTTTTCAAATAGCACCCTACATAGTGCACTAGACCCTTAGATCGTCTGCTTTTCATATAGCACCCTACATAGTGCACTAGACCCTTAGATCGTCTGCTTTTCAAATAGCACCCTACATAGTGCACTAGACCCGGGCCCTTAGATCGTCTGCTTTTCATATAGCACCCTACATAGTGCACTAGACCCTTAGATCGTCTGCTTTTCATATAGCACCCTACATAGTGCACTAGGCCCTTAGATCGTCTGCTTTTCATATAGCACCCTACATAGTGCACTAGGCCCTTAGATCGTCTGCTTTTCATATAGCACCCTACATAGTGCACTAGACCCTTAGATCGTCTGCTTTTCATATAGCACCCTACATAGTGCACTAGGCCCTTAGATCGTCTGCTTTTCAAATAGCACCCTACATAGTGCACTAGATAGGGAATAGAGCTCTCCTCTCCTTCCTCTGAGTTAAAAAAACACATTTAGTTAAATTCAGTAGCTACATTGGTGTGTGTGTGTGTGTGTGTGTGTGTGTGTGTGTGTGTGTGTGTGTGTGTGTGTGTGTGTGTGTGTGTGTGTGTGTGTCTCTAGGGTGCAGAACGTGGTGTCTACGTCGATGCGTGTGAAGGTGGCAGCGTACTGCCTGGCCCTGCTGCTCCACATGGGAGACATGACCGCTGACCTCACCCTGTTACACAGAGACCTGGGGGTCACAGAGAAACGGTAAGAGACCTGGGGGGGTCACAGAGACCTGGGGGGTCACAGAGAAACGGTAAGAGACCTGGGGGGGTCACAGAGACCTGGGGGTCACAGAGAAACGGTGAGAGACCTGGGGGTCACAGAGAAACGGTGAGAGACCTGGGGGTCACAGAGACCTGGGGGTCACAGAGAAACGGTGAGAGACCTGGGGGGGTCACAGAGAAACGGTGATAGACCTGGGGGTCACAGAGAAACGGTGATAGACCTGGGGGGTCACAGAGACCTGGGGAGGGGGGGGTCACAGAGAAACAGTGATAGACCTGGGGGGGTCACAGAGACCTGGGGGGGTCACAGAGAACAGGAGAGAGACCTGGGGGTCACAGAGACCTGGGGGACCTGGGGGTCACAGAGACCTGGGCGGGGTCACAGAGAACAGGAGAGAGACCTGGGGGGTCACAGAGAACAGGAGAGAGACCTGGGGGGTCACAGAGACCTGGGGGGGGTCACAGAGAACAGGAGAGAGACCTGGGGGTCACAGAGAACAGGAGAGAGACCTGGGGGGTCACAGAGACCTGGGGAGGTCACAGAGAACAGGAGAGAGACAGACACACCTCTTTTAAAAAAAATAGGTACCGTAATTGTTGCAACCCCTATTACCAGCCTGTTACCAGCCTATTACCAGCCTATTACCAGCCTGTTACCAGCCTATTACCAGCCTATTACCAGCCTATTACCAGCCTGTTACCAGCCTGTTACCAGCCTGTTACCAGCCTGTTACCAGCCTATTACCAGCCTGTTACCAGCCTGTTACCAGCCTGTTACCAGCCTGTTACCAGCCTATTACCAGCCTATTACCAGCCTATTACCAGCCTATTACCAGCCTGTTACCAGCCTGTTACCAGCCTGTTACCAGCCTGTTACCAGCCTGTTACCAGCCTATTACCAGCCTGTTACCAGCCTGTTACCAGCCTATTACCAGCCTGTTACCAGCCTGTTACCAGCCTGTTACCAGCCTGTTACCAGCCTATTACCAGCCTATTACCAGCCTGTTACCAGCCTGTTACCAGCCTGTTACCAGCCTGTTACCAGCCTGTTCAACCTCTTTCGTATCGTCTGAGATTCCCCAAAGATTGGAAAGCTGCCGCGGTCGTCCCCCTCTTCAAAAGGGGGGGGACACTCTCGACCCAAACTGCTACAGACCTATATCCATCCTACCCTGCATCTCTAAGGTCTTCGAATGCCAAGTTAACAAACAGATTACCGGCCATTTTGAATACCTGGGTGTCTGGTTAGACTGTAAACTCTCCTTCCAGACCCATATCAAACATCTCCAGTCCAAAATTAAATCTAGAATCGGCTTCCTATATCGCAACAAAGCCTCCTTCACTCATGCTGCCAAACATACCCTCGTAAAACTGACCATCCTACCGATCCTCGACTGCGGTGATGTCATCTATAAAATAGCCTCCAACACCCTACTCAACAAATTGGATGCAGTCTATCACAGTGCCATCTGTTTTTGTCACCAAAGCCCCATATACCACCCACCATTGCGACCTGTACGCTCTCGTTGGCTGGCCCTCGCTTCATACTCGTCACCAAACCCACTGGCTACAGGTTATCAACAAGTCTCTGGTAGGTAAAGCCCCGCCTTATCTCAGCTCACTGGTCACCATAGCATCACCCACCTGAAGCACGTGCTCCAGCAGGTAAATCTCTCTAGTCACCCCCAAATCCAACTCCTCCTTTGGTCGTCTTTCCTTCCAGTTCTCTGCTGCCAATGACTGGAACGAACTGCAAAAAATCTCTGGCGCTGGAGACTCATATCCCCCTCATTAGCTTTAAGCACCAGCTGTCTGAGCAGCTCACAGATCACTGCACATAGCCCATCTGTAAATAGCCCAAACAACTACCTCATCCCCTACTGTATTTATTTAGCTCCTTTGCACCCCAGTATCTCTACTTGCACATTGCTCATCTTTTGCACATCTACCATTCCTGTGTGTGTGTGTGTGTGTGTGTGTGTGTGTGTGTAGGATGGTGGAGGTGGCCAAGTCGATGGGGCTGACCCTGTCCAGACACGGCTGTGTGACGGGGGACGACGGCGGTCCGACGGCTGAAAACAGACTGGCGTCTCTGCGGCTGCCCCTCGTCAAATACCAGACGTTCACGGAGATACGCAAACGCAAAAAAATGCATTAGAGGGAAGACGAGGAAGACGAGGAAGACGAGGGGAAACGCTTCCAAAACACACCGACAGCGTCCCATTTTGAGCAAAATAGTGCGCGGCCTCGTCTGGTTATGACTGAAGTTCAACATTCACCTTTTCTGCTGCAGACAGTCTGATACATCCAACGTGACGCTCTACCCAGAAGGCACTGCGACTGCCTCTGAAACGCAACGCCGCAAGGATAACTTCTGGGTGTACCAACATGTAATGACTCTGTCGGTGTGATTGAAGTGGAAGGAGGAGGGGAGGAAGCCGTCTGTCAAGCCGTCTGCAGCAGACAGTCTGATACATCCAACGTGACGCTCTACCCAGAAGGCACTGCGACTGCCTCTGGAGATGAATGTACTTCTGGTTGTACCAACGTGTAATGACTCTGTCGGTGTGATTGAAGTGGAAGGAGGAGGGGAGGAAGACATGGGGGAAGGAGGAAGAGGAGAGGGTAAATATTCCTAGAGAGGGGAGGTGAGGAAGACTGGGGGAAGGAGGAAGAGGGAAGGGTAAATATTCCTAGAGAGGGGAGGTGAGGAAGACTGGGGTAAGGAGGAAGAGGAGAGGGTAAATATTCCTAGAGAGGGGAGGTGAGGAAGACTGGGGTAAGGAGGAAGACTGGGGTAAGGAGGAAGAGGGGAGGGGAGGTGAGGAAGACTGGGGTAAGGAGGAAGAGGGGAGGGGAGGTGAGGAAGACTGGGGTAAGGAGGAAGAGGGGAGGTGAGGAAGACTGGGGTAAGGAGGAAGAGGGAAGGGTAAATATTCCTAGATAGAGGAGAGGAAGACTGGGATAAGGAGGAAGAGGAAAGGGTAAATATTCCTAGAGGGGAGGTGAGGAAGACTGGGAGGAAGAGGGAAGGGTAAATATTCCTAGAGGGGAGGTGAGGAAGACTGGGATAAGGAGGAAGAGGAAAGGGTAAATATTCCTAGAGGGGAGGTGAGGAAGACTGGGTTAAGGAGGAAGAGGGAAGGGTAAATATTCCTAGAGGGAAGGAGGGTTAGATAAAGATGGATACTAGAAACCCTCCTCACAAAGTATTCTGTAAACAAATAAAACAATTTAATGTACTAAACTAAGTTCAGGTTGTGTGTGAGTTCATACCGTTCTGTCAGAACATCACCTGTCTGGAAGAACTGAGGAAGTGACTCGTGTGGTTCTTGAAAACATTTAGAAAACAGACACTAGTAGACATTTCAGTGAGGAAACAGTTTTTTTTTGAGAAATGTGAATATTGTTAAGGCCAGGAGTTATTCCTAGTCAGGTAAAACTCCAATCCCTAACCAATGATACACCAGTCACATGATACTGTCATGATACCACACCAGTCACATGATACTGTCATGATACCATACCAGATACCACAAGCTCCTCCAGTAGTGGGGATCTCACAGCTCAATGACACTTCTAG